>NC_141356.1:29035080-29057580 GCF_057382095.1 Aulonocara sp. 'chitande type north' Nkhata Bay
AAAAAAAAAATTTTTGATGAAAAAGTCAGAATTCTGAGAAAAACGTCAGAATTCTGACTTTAATCCCAGAATTCTGACTTTTTTCTCAGATTAGGGCCACTGGAAAAAAAATCTGAGAAAAAGTCAGAATTCTGGGATTAAAGTCAGAATTCTGACATTTTTCTGAGATTTCTGAAAAAAAAATTTTGATGAAAAAGTCAGAATTCTGAGAAAAACGTCAGAATTCTGACTTTAATCCCAGAATTCTGACTTTTTTCTCAGATTAGGGCCACTGGAAAAAAAATCTGAGAAAAATCAGAATCAGAATCAGAATCAGAATCAGAAACTTTATTGTCATTGTCATGAGAACAACGAAAAAAGTCCAAATTCTGAGAAAAAAGTCAGAATTCTGGGATTAAAGTCAGAATTCTGACTTTTTTCTCAGAATTCGGGAAAAGAAGAAAAAAAAAAAAAAGACGTGCCCACTTTTCCCCCCCCCGTGTGGCCCTAATCCTATTCCGTACTTTAGAACCCAAACTTTCACAGATATTTTCAAAAGTAGACTACATGGCTACATCCGTGATTTTATGAGAATTAAAACACCGGAATCCACAGACAAAGAGGGGTGATTAATTGCTTTTGTCTAAATTTTGCATTTGTTGCATAGTGACCAGCAAAAGATGTCTGCAGAACATAAAAGTATCACGTCACAGCGAAGTTAACATTAAAGGTTTTGGTTAAAGAATTTTATCACTTCAACACTTATCCAAAGAGATATTTGTGAAAAATGTATTAAAATTTATTTGTTAACAAAAGGTAACACTTTAATAGTAAATTGACTGACTTACTCTAGTTTTGTTTTCATTTGATTCAGTTTAGTTTTTTGTTTGTTTCTTTACTGGACAATGAAATTGTAATTCTTAATTTTTCCCAATAACTTTTCAGTAAACACATATTAAAATGATTATAAAGTTAATGTAAAGTTGTATCTAATATTTGAAAATGGTTTATAAATGTTGTGTAAACTATCTAGAGCCATTTGGATAATAACAAGTTATTATTATTATGAAGTTAAAACAGTTATTAGTTTACTTTAGGCAGGTGGCGTGGCACTGACATAAAACACAACAGTGAGCCTAAAGTGTCATGGTCATGCCCTATTTCACTGTTTTCTCATATTTATTTGCACTAGCTATTATATTGTGGTTAGGGTTTAAAAAACACCAAGTTAAAGAGTTTTAGGACATGTGAGAATAAAGATGTCACATGGCTGGGAGAAGCATCAACTGTGGCTTATACCTGCCTAGTTATTCAAGAGTTCTTTATTTAACTACAGATTAAGAATAAAGACTTACTAATTTTGTTGAGACATGTGAAGTTAGTTCAGACAGGTGAAAATAATAGTATGTGAATTTAATTAACTTTGCTTTTTGTCCCCATTCTCTCAGTGCTCATTACCTTTAAATGGAGCCACACACTGGCAGAAGTAATTACCAGGCTGGTCAATGCAAGTGGCTCCATTCTTGCAGGGAGATGAAGCACACTCGTCAATGTCGAGTTCACATGTTGTACCTTTGACGGGAAAGAACACAACTTGATAAATATGCTATGCCGAAGAGTGATCGACGTAAACATTCAGTAATTCAACCAATTAAAAATGACCTTTTCTGTATTATTATCTATGCTGTACCGCATGTTCTTGCTGTTACTTTACATCAATCTTTCACCTGACGAAGAAAAGCAAATTGAATGTGGATAAACAACATGTACTTTTGGCATTCTTTGTGGGGAGGGGATATTGCGGACCTTAATGCTACACACAGAGAATGAAAGAAGTGCTAAACAGAGCTATAATACCATAAAGGGTTTCCTGCTGTGCTGCAGCAACGTAGCTGGAGCAGCAAGAACATCCTCTTTCTATTTTATATATCATTTGTCAACATGCAAAAAGAAAAAAGTTTTAAATGCATAATCCTTAAGAATTTTAGAAAGAAGAGAAATCACCTCCTTTGTGCGTGTAAGATTTCACAGGATTGAGCACTGCACCACTTCTATTTTTGGGTCTGCACTGTGAGAATTATTAGCAAACTGCTAGGAAACAGTTCAAAAGCCATTGTTGTCGTTGACCTTTAAGTTTGGGAGTCTTACCTGTGGTTTAATCTACAGTCAACTTTGCACTATAAACAGTGAGCATCGTAGCACCACATGTAAAGCAAAAAGCACTACAGGATAAGATGAGTGCAAACGTAACACCGCTCTACTAATTGCTCCTAAATAACCATGACCATTTTACACCTAAATACAACAAAGCAGAGGAATGACTATGGCTGTAGATTCATGTTCACATGTTAGTGCGAGTCTGAACTATAAACTGCTAGCATAAACGTACAGTACAGTGCTTCATAGCCCAAGATCTGTTGCAGATTTAGTACTTGTTCAACCTCAGAGACATGTTCACGTCCACAACCCCCATTTTTGTGAAGTTTTATTGCTTCTCTGTTTATTTGTACTGGAAAACTATTCACACATTATGCAAAATAAATATATGTATAGGATGTCACATCACACATTACAGAAGTATTCACATAAAGTGCATTCACTGACCTGCAAAGCCAGACATACAGAGACATCCGTAGGCATGAACTAGGTCAACACAAGTGGCATTGTGCAGGCAGGGAGAGGACGTGCACTCGTCTATGTTGACTTCACAGTAGATGCCTATAATGTTAACAAGCAGCAGCAGTCACAAATGGTCAAAAAGTGCCATACAGCACAGATTTGACTGAAGGAAAGAAATATGTTTTATTTGGCATGACGGTTAAATGTGTATATGCATGTATGCTCAACAGGTAATTTTGACTATGCCTACATAGTTGCATTAACAACCATGAGCAGGTGTACATAATAAAATGATTGATGGGCACACACACATTCTATAGAATACAGACTATTGACTTGCTGTTCTGTCCTTGTTTTTTGCTCAAAATAGAGAGCAGATTAGCAGCAAACTAACCAAGCAGCAAGATGATTTTTTTCCTTCACTATCGCTGTTTCGCACATTTACTCTCTGTAAGCTTTAGAGGAGGCTGTTACA
Organism: Aulonocara sp. 'chitande type north' Nkhata Bay; assembly: GCF_057382095.1. Taxonomy (NCBI): domain Eukaryota; kingdom Metazoa; phylum Chordata; class Actinopteri; order Cichliformes; family Cichlidae; genus Aulonocara; species Aulonocara sp. 'chitande type north' Nkhata Bay. The sequence continues at coordinate 29,038,154 of NC_141356.1, forward strand.
TAGTGTGAAATGCCAAAATGATAACGGGTCTTTGAATTACACCAACATTCCATGTAATTACAGTGTACTGTTTGTGCTGCACTTGTAACACTATAAACAATAGAGCTGTTTTTTTTTAACCTCATCTCCTCCTTTGTGGATCTTTTCTAAAGATTTGCATGGTGGAAGCATTAACACATCGGATTAGTCTTGCTGCCCATAGTGACGGTCAGCTTTCCCAGAAATAATTATCTAAGTGATCTCTCTTTAGCACAGTCGAGACATCCAAGTTTTTGTGGGTTTTTTTCAAAGTTTTTGTCCAGTAATGAATGCTACATGACATTTTATTAAAGCAGATTTGCTAAGACATATGTTCTATTATATTCTGGGAATTTATTCTGATTTTGGTGACTCAATTACGTCTTTAATTAAAAAAAGAGAATAACACTTTTCAAGTCAGTATTTGGTAAAATTTATGAAGTTTCCTCTAGATTTCAGTTCAGAAAACCCATGAAATGTCAATATCAAAGCCTTTTAGATTTTATTTAGATAAACACTGACATCTTATGAGTTTATGAATCCCTTATTGTGCTAATGACAATACCAAACAAACATTTCTACTTTGCACAGATGTATTAAATAATCTGTGAAAATTTTAATGGCAGCATTGAAGTTCTCAGAAGGATAAACATCCTCTGGCTCTCCTCTGACAACACAGACTACATTTTTATACCTCTGATTAGCAAGAGTGTAGTTGGGTTAAAGTAAACACTGCTTTTGCTTATTTTACTCAACACTTATGTTAAAAATAGCCACATCTGGAGGCATCAAATCCAAAGATATTTGTTTCCAAAAATCCAAAAATTACATTTACAGCAAGGAAATATTTACACAATTTTAGCATTACAATTTAAACTTACTGTATTACCTATTTAAGGAAACATTTTTCAAGAGCTATGACTATAAGACATTAAATACATTCAGTGAAACTTCAGAAGCACCACATCCAACCTTGAGCCTGTAAAGTTTTATGCACTTTAAGATCATTTTCATACTTCAGCTGTGGGCAATAAACTCTTAACACTTTGATTTTTCTCAAAATTGGATCACAAATCAAACTGCTAGCACTGTTTAATAAATATTTTAAAATACATTTTAAGGAAGCTGTAAATATATAGTAATAAAACAGAACAAGAAAAAAATACATATTTGTGTATTAAATTAATATATGATCTTACATTCATGGCATTGTGTCAAAAACAAACATACATTTTCCGTGTTGCATTAACAATAAATTACATAATATATGGATATTATATTTTTACTATGCTTGCTAATGTTTATAGACATTTGCCAGTTATTTCGAGTGACTCTTGCTCAGCTTTATTTTCATAGGTCACACATATAAGTTTGAGCAGTCATGGTAAGAACCATATAAAATACCTGTGATCCCAGGGGGACACTGGCAGCTGAATGAGTTGAGCTCATCTACGCAGGAGCCTCCATTGCGACAAGGCTGGCTGAGACATTCATTCACTTCAATCTCACAATTATTTCCTAAGAAAATATAAAAGAAGGACTGCATGTTGACAAATTGCTTCTGTGAATAAAATGCCACTTTAACTCACAAAGAATAACTTCAAGATAGCTTTCACTTACCAATAAATCCTGGTGCACAGAAGCAATTGTAGCCGTTCAAAGTGTCTTTACAAATGCTCAGGACTCCACATGGCTCTTTTTCACAGTCATCAATGTTTATCTCACAAAACTGGCCTGTTAAACCTGTGGAAAAAGGGTGAGAGTTTCTACGGGATCTCTCATTTTTACATTGCATTTCTTTAAAGTTATCCCTTTAGGATGCTTGATAACATACCGTTGTTGTTTTTTTTAAATCTCTGAAAGTTATATTATTTATCTCTATAACTCGAGAAAATGACAAAACGTACACTGAGTGTACTATTGTTAAGGAAAAACAAAAATGTAAATATTTATGTGGAATTTTGGACTCTGAAACAGTGTTTTTGGGACTTTTCTGCACATATTTTATTGTGCAACGTTGCACATGTGCACACATGAGCAAGATAAGCTGATACCATAAAAAAGAAATGCATAGTACCCACAATGGTTTGGAAGAAGAAGACTGCGAGGAAGCAAATGTTAATAACAGAGCAGGGTTAAATAAAATTCCAAAATGTCTTTGTGTTTCATGTTAAGGGAAGACATGCGGTTATTGTTGCAGTGTGTTATAGGAGAAATAATTAATGAAAACATAAGCCTTTTTACAAGAAAACCCCAAAGTGCACCTTTTAAGCATAAAATCAACATGCATTAAAAATGTAAGATGTTTGTCATGAGCATGTTTGGTTTGAGGCTTTTTATAACTACAATTTTCTTCTGTTTTAAAAAACCCCAAAAAAACCAACTGGTTTTACTTTCAAATGAAAACACAGCACTTCATACAAGCAATGAACCCTCAGTGCCTTCCACACTGTTCACTTAAAGCTATGAAAGAACTTCTTAGAGAAGGAAATTAGTCATTCGAGATGTTGTAGGTAGACGACAGTTGATTGCTAATGAAATTGTTTTAGCATTTCTAAACAATTTGCAAAGATTGTCCTATTTTATTAACATTTTACTAAGTACCAAAATTATCAGTGTGATCTGGAGGTTTAAACATTTGTTATAACAATTCTTTGTGGCCACTGCTAGTACAGTAAGTGCGGCAATCACCAGTACAGGTTGCATTTTTTATCAAATAGAAATGAAGTAATGACTGCAATTTCGGATTGAAATATTTCATGTTATAATAATAGATGTGCTTACTTGTATTTTATCAAAGGGATACATTGCTAAAGGAACACTTGTGGAGTCTACGTGGGCAAAGAGGAATCCTAAACGTCACCACTGCTTTGAAGTCAGCTCACAACCTGATGAACTGAGCCTTGACTTACACATTTCATAAGACTGTTATGTGTTGTTGCTTAAGGCCAAAGAGATTAGACTCCCACAGAGAAGAAAGCTGAACAAGTAAAAGGCTCACACTGGGAGTGTGTCTGCTATATACATGATTCATTCAAGGAAATGCCGCACCTGAAACAAGCCCCTGCAGAGTGATGAACCCACCTGGTAAACAATCACACTTGAACCCTCCTGATAGATTGACACACGCTGAACCATGTTGACACAGGCCATCAACGCAGTGGTTTATAGGTGTTTTGCAGTGCCGCCCAGTGTACCCATGTTGACACACACATCTAGAAGTATTTTCCAGCTTTTCACAGAGGATGGTTCCCTCGGGGTTGCAGGGATTTGACACACATTGGTTTACCGATGAGGAGCAATCTTTGCCAAGGTATCCTGTAAGAGGTGGGATCAAAGGCATGGTTGATGCTATGTGCTGTGTACAGTAAGCTGTTCCACATCTGTCAAAAATCATGAATTGTGATTTCATGTAAATATGTCATTGCCAGGATTTTTAGTCCTTGCTGACTTGCATAATTCAACCAGTCAGCGTATATATCAATAAAGCCAAAGAGAGACTTCAGAAATAGTACAGGAAAACATACAGTCAGCCTTTTCACCAATCTGAATATGTGTATATTGGCTTCTAATGATATTCAATTGGAGGTAAAATATGTGTTGATTATTCCACAGAAAACAACAACAGTGATATGTTTTAATGTGCACTAACGACTGAAGTTACAAAAGGGATTGGGCGTCTAATTAAGTGATGCTCACTGTGGCTACATCGATTAAATAACTTAATACTATTTTTTATGAAGCCCACTGTTCAACATTTATAGATTAGTGACTGGAGCAATGAGTACGTCTGATCAATATGTCAAAACAAAGATTAAATAAATGTATGCCAGTCTGCTGTGTAAAGGCTCGTTCAATACCTGCCGGACAAATGCACTGCGTTTCCCCAGTCAAGCTGTAGGAGCAGGTTCCTCCATTTTTGCAGAGGTCTGGTGTACACGGAGAGTCGGACAATGAACAATTTTTTCCTGAAAAGGTAAACATTGTTAACAAGATTGTTAATTTATCAAGGTGATGACGAACGATAGGACTGGAAACGTACAGAAACGTCTCAACAAGGTGACACACAAATGAATTTGACTGTAGCGAGGAAAGACCATTAAAGTGAGAAGTGTGTGTTTTAGTAATGAAGTCAGTAGGGGAGATAATGCTGTGTAATTGCCATATCTTTGCACTTTTAGTGTCTATCAAGTTTTTTTTCTCACCGCTGAAAGCACACATAGTTTATTGAAAAATATGTTTGGGTTTTCTTTGTTAAACATATATGGGTTGGAATGAAAGTTTCATTAATATCCTAATTTAAAAAAACTAAATGAACATGTATTAGTTAGGGAAATTACCCAAAGTAATTTAAATGTTTGCACTTTGTGCTTATTAAGAGGATAAAGTGCTGTTTTGGATTTCTGTACCACATGTTCTATATGTAGACAGATTTATCCAATATTCAGCTTATACGTGTGGATTTTTAATTATCAATTAGATACACTCTTACATTAGTAAAGCCAGATATTTTAATGGTTATAGCTGTTTAACATTCATTGAACTAGGCTATGTTCATCAAGGCCCACTGTGAAAATGATAACACAGATAACTCGCCAGTAAAGCCCGCAGGACAGATGCACTCATAGTCTGCAACCAGGTCAATACATGTGGAGTTATTGGTGCAGACACATTCATCATAGTTGATTTCACAGTTCAGCCCCTTAAATCCTCGTATGGAAAGAAAAGCAAAAATCACATATCAGATATGGTGTGTGAATGTCAGTAAACACCAGACTTGAAAAGATACTAATTACCCATAAATTACAACCCAAAGCAATTTATGGCTTTCATCTAATTTTACATGACTTTTTCCACAAGTTAACAAGGTAGAGAATACACTGTGCCACAGGAAAATAAGATGTATGTTTTCACTCTGCGTGCTCACCTGTTTATGATTTTTTTTCATGGTGGTTAATTCTGAGTTATCTCACTACATTTGATATTTAAAAAATTAAAAGGTTGAAGTCATCATGTAAAAGTGAATGCTGCCAATTTCTGACATTTTAGTCCCTCATAAATATATTCCACCGTGTGGTCACGCTACAAAATGACTATCATTAGCACTGTCACACACTGCAGCTACAGGAGGCCCATGACTAATGCTTGGCTATCAGCACCATCGGTGCAGGTCAAATTCTCATCATTTCTCAAACTGACCATGGAACCAATTTCCACCTCTCTCCAAGTCATAAAATTTGACAATTATCCTGACTTCATTAAAAATGCATAACAGGCTTCACCCACAATCACAGATTAATCAGAGGTATGTCTCACAGGTAAGATGTCAACCGGACCAAGAAATTACAGGAAAAATAGGTGTGATTTATTTCTTTTACACTAATGACACACGTGACAATTTCTGATTGAATGATTTTATGTGATCGGAGAAATCTAAGCAAATACTTGCCAACCTTGAACTGCAAACCAGGAGATTCAAAATGTTTAACTGAATATTATCCTGAGTAAAGCTAGCAATCAGCTTTGTATGGTTAAAAAAAAAAAAACAGCTGTTGGGGAGAGTACAGTACCTTTACACAGATTTTAATTGAATTCTGCTCTTAGCTCTATTAGCTTCGTTTCAATTTTGACAAAATTCTATCCTGACAAATGAGACAGGGAACAATAATCTTATGTAGTTATGCTGGAATTGAGTCCTTGCAGATTCCGTGAAGGCCTGTGTGGATAACACTAGTTATTTCATTTTTGTTCAGGACAAATCCAATAGATCTAAGAGAGTCTGTGCTGCAATGCAATGCACAAGAATTCCACTGTTCACTTGAAAGCAATAAACTTACTGAATGTACCGTGCATTCTTCTGACATAGTGAAAAGATTTTTTGTGCAGGGGAGAGGAATCTGGAGGGGTTGGTTCAGTTCATTTCATGCATTAATGAGCTCATAAGATGAGAATTTTGGAGAAACTGCTGTAAGGTAGATAAAAATATGTGTTGCAATTGCTAAAATTATTCAAAATACAGTAAACTATTACAGATGTTTTGATTCTTGAGATTAAAACTGAAGTAGATATCACTGTGAAATTAGAGCTCGGCTACTTTAAAAAAGGCAGAAGAAGCGACAAAGCAATTAAGAAAAATTCTTTACCACATTCAATTCTGTTTAAACAAAGTATTATGTCTTACAGTAAGTATCAGTCTACAGTAAAGTACACAAATGGTGATGGTGCCCTCATTTTGTCACCTGGATACTTTTATAAGAGTTTTCCTTGTAGCAAAAAATAAAAAGCCTCGCTTCGCGAATCACTTGAATCGCAGCTGCAGTGAAAATAAGTCAATGTCTTTTCATCTCTGCTTGCCCATTTATCCCTAAGAATAAGAAAACGACCTCCAAATGGAAAAAAGAAAAGAATGTAAAAGTGTTTCTGAATAGCTATTTCATTTAAACCATGGTTATAACTTTAGGGCTGCAATTGCTTGACTGCCCACTTAAAAACCAACAAAGTCTGAATAAGCAATATAATGATATTATCTTGACTTTTGGGACATATAATTGCATTACAACTTACCCTCTGAGCATAAGCACTGATACATGTCAATGCCATCCACGCAAATGCCACCATTCTGACATGGGTTTGACTGGCACTCATTAAGATTTACTTCACAAAACGACCCTCCAAACCCTGCAGCATATGTAGAAAGAAAGAAAGAAAAAAAAAAAAAGCGTTATTTGAATCCTTTTTGGCTGGTTTTATTTCTCAGTCAATTAGGATCAGCATGACTTTGTTTTCACAAACAAAAGCTGGTTTTCAAAGCTCGTATTGATTCAAAGAACTTGCTGGGCACATGCAGACTCAGCTCACTGGATCATTTAATCATGTTTAATAAGAGGCAGTCATTGCCCTTCTGATTTATTACATTAAACAAGCCAAATCCAGTGATTTTTAAGATCAAAGTCAATCAATACACAAAGAGAACCGCATAAAACAAATAACATGCATCAGCGCACACATGTAAGCACACTCACGCGGGCCATTACAAAGAGGAAACATGCCAGTGTTTTAAGCACATTATTTCTGGTGCTACACAAGCTGTGTGTGGGTTAATGTCCCACTTATCTGCCACAGAGTAGTTGTTTGAGTGTACACAATGTTTCACACACAGTTATCCAAATGTAACGGTCTGAAGATGACCTTCACAATTAGAAATTTAGCAAAGATTAAAAGGACAAGGAATTTGTCTTACTGCAGGAAAAGAAGTTTATAAGTTTGCACAATAAAAGTCATGGGGTTAAAACGAAGAGAAACAGAAGAAAACAAACCCAGCTGCTGTGTTCTACAATCCTGAGTTAAATAACTTCATTCACTAAACTCTCTTAATGTAATGCCAGTGCAAAATGAAACATTTCCCAATCAACTTTCATGTTTTATTCATATAGAAATTACACATTTGCATGCAAAATCGACCAATCTGAGTTCATTCTCAGACCACGGATGGGTGTGCTTTAGCGTATGTACTAAATATTAGGTCAAAAAGTTGGCAGCGTGGGATAGTGAGTATAGTGAGGGGCATGAGTAACATGTTTTACAACACCTTAGGCTCAAAAGCATTAGATAATATGGATGCCAAGACTGTCGACAAGAAATATCTAAACAAAACAGCACCTCACAGCTTGCCCTTGAGAAGTGTTTTAGGGAGAGCAGCTAGCTGCAGGTTGCTTGCATTTACATAAGAAATCACTCACGATCCTTCACTGTGACATCTGCCGAGCATAAATGCAACGGGGGTAATGAAGTTACGGTTATTGATTAGGTTACATGGACTTTTATGTAACAACCATTCGTTTGCAGAGATAGAGGTGCTGCTGAGGACTAGTGTTGGCTGAATTATGACTGGTATGGCTAGCAAATGTTTATTATTCCAAGTACCCTAACTGCATCCAGAAAAAAAAAACTGCATGATTCCCCTTGTGTGTACTTACACAGCACCAAACTCACACACGCTACTGACTTGTAAGTCTCTGAAGCCTGGATAACCCTGGCAAGCTTCAGAGTATCTTAGAGATCAAGCCCCTTCCACTTACTCTTGTCTTATCCCTGTCACTTCTGGCAGCGACATGCTGTGATAACAGTGACATCCACATGGAAGGGAATCCAAGAGATTTGACTGACACACAAACAAAATTAAGTTTTTGGGTTTTTTTTTTAAGAAACCGTGACATCATCCTTTGAAAATCAGCATTTTTTTATCAGACAGTTTGGAACTTAAAAAACATAATGCATCAGTGTAGGTGCAAATTTTAATATATGATCTAAAAGAAGAAATTTTTCTGCAGTAAAGTAAGGCATGAAGTGATGATCTTTCTAATGAAATAATAATTTGCAGAGAACTGACATTTGCGAAGCTTAATTTACCAGTGAGTCAGTGGAGGCAATTTCATTTTTATGTAATTTTTTTCACTGTAAATATGTGGACAAATAAACAGGCAAAACACAGATTTGTGTGCTTACTTTTAACCTGTTAAAAGACTTGCTCACCTCTTTCACATGTGCAAGAGAAATTCTGTCCATCCTTGGTCTTGGTGCATTTTAATGTATGTTCACTGCACATTCCAAACGAGCAAAGGTCAATATCCAAAGAGCAATCTTTCCCCTTGAACCCTGAAACAATGCAAAAGCAAAAATCAGCAAAACCTTGAGGAATCAAGGCACAAGCATTGAATACATAAACACACAAAATGCAACACACCTTTATGGCTGCATGTTTTATTAGATAAAGACAGCTTTTATTCAGCAGATTAATGGACGTATTGATTTTTCTCCTTGCAATCTACCTGCTATGCAGTATGCTAATTGAGTGAATCATTGACAGGGACCTACCACACCGGACTGATCTATATCACATTATCTACCCCTACACACGCACATCTGCATGTCACTGATAGATACCTCTGTCAATATCTACTGCTGCAAATAAAGAACAGACAGATTTGGAGACTGGTATGCATTAAACGTTTCCAAAAATAGATAAATATGAATGGGAAGAGTCTTAAAATAGATCACCTTTTAATATGGGCAAAACTAATATGGAGTAATACTGAAAAAATATGATAGTGCTAGTCTAGTTATATTTCCATCGCAAATATCTGTGTGAAGTTGCCGTCAGTTCTCTTGGATTGTGTAATGCATTTAGCTAGAAGTGGACTTCACTTTCTTTAGACTGTAACCTGAATCCAGACCAGCTTACTTTCCACCAGCACATCTGATGACCTTCCAACTACCCTTTTTCCCCATTAAATTATGTATTACCTTGGCTAGTTAATGGACAGCTATTGCCTCCAACAGAGTGTTTCAGAAGTGTTTAATAACCAATTGTGCATGCAGTTCACTCTGAGGTTAATGTTGCATGAAGGAATGTCACATTTACAGTGTCACCATCTCCAAGTGGGACTCCCTATCCTATCTGACACCTACTAGTGGCTCAGTCCTCAGATGAATGAAAAAAAATTATAAAAAATTTCTTCTGGTTTCAAAATTCATACCCACAAGATATTCTAATGAAACACGCATTTACATTGAGTAAGTTTTGGGTTTAGCCTTCATTAATGATCTGCTTGTTAGGTAACATGGTAGAGTACAAACTATACTCTCTGGCCACATTGTTAGGTATAACTGTTCAGAGCTATCTAATTAGCCAATCAATTACAAGGTAAGAATTCAATGCATTTAGGAACGTAGACATGGTCAAGAAGATCTGCTGAACGTCAAACCGAACATCGGAATCGAGAATAAAGGTGTATTAAATGACTTTGAACATGGCAAGGTTGTTGGAGCCAGATGGGCAGAGCAGTTCAGAAACTGCTGATCTACTGGGATTTTATACACAGCCAGGTCTAAAGTTTACAGAGAATGGTCCAAAAAAAGAGCGGCAGTTCTCTTGGTGAAAGTGCCTTGTTCATGTCAGAGGACAGAGGTGAATGGTCAGGCTGCTAGGACAGGCAAAGTCACCCAAAGAACCATGCATTAGAACCAAGGTATGCAGAAGATCCTCACTGAGCACACAATCCACTGGGTGCCACTCCTGTGAGCTGATAACGGGAAACTGAGGCTACAATTCATACAGGCTCACCAAAACTGCACAACAGAAAATTAGAAAAAAGGTTGCCGTGTCTGGTAAGTGTCAGTTTCTGTTCAGACAACCAAATGGTAGGGTGTAAGCATAGATCCATTTTTGGCTTGTAGGCAGTGGTGTGTGGAATATTTTCTTGGCACAGATTGAGACCCTTAATACCAACTCTTCCAATGGCTATTTGAAGCAGAATATCACGTCATGTCACAAAGCTCAAATCATCTCAAACTGCTTTCTTGAATAAGTTTGTTGTACTTAAATGTCAGGTACTAGCAAGGTGCATCCAACAAAGTGGTCACTGAGTTCATACACAATTCAATTCAGGTAATCTGCCATAACACCATTTAGCCTTTAGTTCATGTTAAATGTTAATAATCCAACTAGCTGCATTTGTATGAATCAGTTTAGGTCTTGCACATTTACACCTTGGTTTATTTTACAACATTCTCAATTCCTTAAAATTTGGTGCACTTTTTTTTTTTTTTTTTTTTTTTTTTTTTTAAATTGGAACAGCGAGACGTCAGTGCTGTATTGCAATATTATTTTGCTATTTCTTCTTAACTAAAATATTATATCTTCAGAATGTGGGCAGTTGCTGAGTTAAACAAGTACCATCTTCACAGAACTTGGGAATCCCCCAGGAAATACAGCTGCGATCAACAAATGAGCACAACTGCCAATCAGTGTGTGTGTTTACCCATCTAGATGCAGCTTAAACTTTTTTTTCTGTCTCTAAAAAAACCACATTTATAAGACTGGCCAGTCTTGATTGAATAATCTTTACAACTCTTCTAATCTAATTCTGTTTCATATACATTTGGAAAAAAAATTAAATACTGTCACCCAATTCAAGCTAAACTGGAAAACACATATATGATGGACTGTAGCTCCAAACAAGACAAGGTGGCAGGAATGGACTTGAACACAAACAGGAGATCTTGTCTGATTCTTTTTGTGTGCTTTTTGTAGTAGGAAGCATGTATGTTTGACAGATTATCTAATTAAATTTCTCACGGGATAAAGTGATCAAAAGCACCTGTCTGTAAATCTGTCAGTGAAATTATAACCGTAATGGAACCATTACTCACACACTGGTGTTCTGTTTTTGACAAAATCTAATTTGAGAAAAAGGCAGAAAATAATAAGATCAGATTATTTACAGTGATGCATTTTTTAATATCCGCAAGGCCATAAAATACACGTATAACAGGCGCTGTTTCAAGTTACTTTTAATTCAACTACATGTGTTTATTTATTTGTTTATTCAGCGCCTTGAGGCAACTGTGGTTGGGATTTGGTGCTTAAAAAAAAATGAACCAAAATGACTTGAATTGCATATTGTATACAACTTTTCTACTATTTTATATATTAAGAAAAAAATGGGCAAAATGACCTACTGCTCGACACCAAAGTGTTTTTTCTTGTCCGGTCAGCACCTATGTTTTGTGGGATTTATTTTCAAATATTTATCTGTAAATCCTGTTTTGTGGATTGTGATTGTTTGCAGTTCAATGTGACATTGGACGTGTTATGCCAAGCGGCCTGGCTGTGGCATTCTGACGCGCAATCAAGTAATGAATCAGTATTTTATTACCACTGCTCTCGAAGGACTACAGCACCTCCCTCTCTCATGGACTGATTATGGACCCTTCTTATAACATTTGTTATAAATATGCTAAATGTGGAAAACCTGATTAAAGAACAAGCTCACACCTACAGTAAGCAGAAGCTGAATCACTGTATATGTGGACAAATCAGTGTTTTACAAAACAGGAAAGGCCGTATCTTTTTTCTGGGTTTACTGGCAATCAGTTTCAACCGTGGTTATAAAAAGTAAATTTTAAAATGCTAACAGTTATTTTTTGTAACCCCAATCTGCAATACCAATTTATAGTTGCCTCAGGTAGAACCTTTTTCTTGCATTGAAACTTTCTGAAGAACAAAGATCTCTGGTAACTTTGTGCATTTTAAACAAAAAAGTGAGAAGCAAAGAAAGAAGTTGGATGTAACTGCAAGAAATTTCAGCTATTCCCATGGTAAACGATAGAGAAAATTAATAGCATGATATTTTTATAAACATACTTAGTTATACACAAGTAGACGATACTTACCAGTTGGACAGTGACAAATGAAGTCATTTATCAGATCCATACATGAACCTCCATTTAGACAAGGCTGTGGCCAGCAATCATTTACATTTTCAGAGCAGATCCTTCCTGCAGGGGTTTATACAGTATTACAGGACAAAACAAAACACTTTAAATATGTCTCTACCACAGATGTGACTGTCAGCCTGCCAGTTTAACAATTATTCCAGTGAAGTCCAACACGTGACTCATATTTGCAACCAGAACAACAATCAGAACATATGCAGTACAAATTTCTGCTTATTGTCCTCGAATCACATCAATAAACCAGCACCTGGTTTTATTTCATGAGGCAGCTGATTACTTCTGATTCTAGCGGCTTAAAATGTGATTGAATGATTATGTGTTCAGCATGTTGCTGCTTGCGTGCATGCATAAATGCCGTAGCCCTGGTTTTAGTATCCTCAGGGCAAGAGTTAGGAACGGAATTGATTAAAGATTTTTACTGACAAATTTAAAGCTGCGCCAGGTCTGGCCTCTGGCAATATTTCAGCCCTCTTAGTTCTCGGTGAGCCAGAGAGCTCAGAGAACTAACAGCCAGACATCCTCGGGCACTGCTCGTCTATCTGCACGGCTGTCTATACCAAAGGTAATTGTACTTTCACCATCATGACCCCATACACTGGTAGGCACTCCCTTAATCATGTACTGTAAGGTACTCAGATAATTAAAGCATCTGCTGACTGTACCTGCACATACATTCTCTACTAGATATTGTATACCCAGTTCAATAGTAAATCAGCCACCCCCATTAGCTTAGCTAACTGATTTTACTTTAATTCACCGCTGTTTACACATTCACATCACTTGTAAATCAGGTTGGTACTGAATAAGTAATATGTGAAGTAGCTTTAAAAAATTTTGTTTTTGTTTATCTCTTTATGCAAATAATTCAGGGACCACAGTGATGTATACTCTGAGAGCTGTTAGAGTGTTCAGATTATAAAACCACTGATGCGATATTCTTAATCTCTTGTATTGCTCTTTAGATACAGGTGATCCAACCGAATGTCAAACTAGCAAATGATGCAGTGAACGACGGTCAAGTTAAGGTTGATGTTTTCACACAGGAGTTTAGCTGCTCCTCTCTATTGACCTACCACAGCAGCTGCACCATCACTTGCAAAGCCAATAAGCCATGCACGTAGCATTTCTTCAGAGGCCCCTTAACAGCAAGGGTTTCTAACAGCAGTATATGAGACAGCAGCCCCAGTGCACAAGTGCAATTCAACAACTTGAAATGAGAAGCTGCAAATCTCTCCTTTGTACGGAATTCTGATGTAGGTGATCAGGCGTGTGTTTGACACTCTGTAGGAATGTTTCTAGGATTTTTCCTCACACTCTGAATCTTTTTCATTTTTGTTATTTAGCTAACAGTTATTTTCACTCTGCAGTGCTTAGTGATATAATGAAAAGTTGGAATGGAACCGGATACACGTGGGAAAAAAGTAATTCGGTGAAGGCAGCAAGATGTCGACCATATATAGATAAAGTGGGGGGAAAAAGATTAAGAAAACTCAAAGAAGTCCTGTGAAAAAGTAAGTACATCATTTGAGGACACTTTATTAGGCAACTTTATTAAAGCTGAAGTTTTGGCTGTTTGCTGGTCTTGTTAACACAAAGCTGCATGAATGGCTGATTCTTTGATTAAGTGATTCTTTGCTTTCTGCCACAGATTTGCTGCTGTGCTTGGGATCACTGCCCTGTTGTTTGGGTCGAGCCAATTTCTTTCAAGCTTTGGGTCTCGGACAGATGGCCTCACATTTGACCTTCTATTATTATAGAGGTGTTCACAATTACTAATGATCAGTCAGTAAAACACACTTCCTCATCCCCCCTTGCTGTTACTTACCATCTTAATTTACATGGATGCAGTAAGGGGGAACGTTTTTCACAGGACTGCAAAGAGTCATGTAAAAAATTTCTCTTTAACATGACTGCCTATAAAATTTTAATTTTATTGCTTTACTCATTAAAAATTATGATAAACTTGCTAATTATATGTTCCATAATTAGCACACTAAAAACTGCTCGAGAACCTCATATTCCTGTCACTGGTACTATTAATGATTGTAAACAGCACTGCATTCACATCAGATGGTCTCATACCCTCAAATCCTGGGGGACAGTGGCACCGATAATCACTGATTAGGTCCACACAGGTGGCACCATTTAAACAAGGGAGGCTGTGGCACTCATTTATTTCCACTTCGCAAAGCGGTCCTTCGAATCCAAGCATGCAACGGCAGGTGAAGTTATACTGCTGGTCCAGACAAAAACCATGTTCAGAGCAGCGGTGGTCAACACAGTAATCAATGTCCTCTTCACAGTAGATGCCTGTGTATCCTCTAGGACAAAGGCAGCTAGCAACAGATCAAAGAGAATCTCTTAATACTGTATAGAGTTAGAAGAATTCTTTCAAGCCTGAAGGAAAAGAGCAGTAAATGTAACAGCTTTTACAATCATTGACATTCTGGTGGCAGAACAGCCCCAAGACCATCAGGATTTGAACACTAACCTGTAACCATCAATCTCATCCATACAAGTGCCTCCATTTTGACACCCATGTTCAATACAGTCGTTGACATTTACGCGGCAGTCCTGCCCAGACCATCCAGGGGTACAGATGCATCGATAAGCATTGCTGTTATTTAACACACAGCGTCCTCCAAAGGCACAAGGCTGTTGATTGGAAATAGATGTTTTTAGATACACAAATCATGAAACAAGATATGCTCTTTCATGTGCAACTCTTTTATTTTGTATGATATTTTAAATGGGGCTGAGCTTATTCAGATTAAAGAAAATATAACCATCTTTTTTTTCTCCGAATCATTTCTTGCCCCTGGATCCCTGAAAATGAGCTTCATTAAAATAGCACGACAAAGTCATGAATACTGATTCATGCTTTATACTGGGGTCACTCGGGATTCCATGTAGCAGCTACATGTCATACAAGACAAGATCAATGGTCACTGAAGGCTAAACCTCCCGAGAGGAAATAAAAGTACACCTGCCAGCATGTGGATGCCACCGGGGAAAAACAAAGGGGCAGGGGAAAAGCTTGCTTGTGGAAAGGTCTATAATACAGGCATCATGGCACTTCTGTACAAGGGCCAACACAAGCATTGCTACACAGTGAGCGATCATCTCCATCTGTCATCTGAAGCACTTTCTCTGTTTACGCATACATAATATACACATACAAACATATACATCCAAATCAGGAGGCCTTTTCAGTTCTGTAAATGTGCAAACGTTGTTCATGCCAAACACAATCCAAAAATCCTGCCAAAGACAATTCCAGCGTTGCTTTCCTCCAACATAATTTCTTATGTACTATATATGGAAACTGCATTTAAAAAAAAAAATCTAAGATTTACTACACTGTTAACTAACTGTTAACATTATGCTTTTTATTGTTTTTATTTTTCGCACAGCGAATGTCACCAGCGCAGCCGCAACATCCGATGATTGCTATGTTTAGGGATTTTCACTTGGTGCCAATCTTCTATTCATAAAAGAAAACCATTATGAAAGAATATTCACCATTTCAGAAAAAACACTGACTCTCTGAAACCCACACCTTCTGAAGTTTTAGTTTGTCGAGATATGTCGCAGTTATATCCAAAACTTTGTCTAGCATAAAAAAATAAAACAAATCCACAAAATGATATTACTGAGAAGTGAGCTTATTTATATTTGCAGACAGTAGACGAGGACAAAAAAAGCACGTCAAGATTTTTTTTACACACCTGAAGGTGCTGAGGACAGGGTACACAGCAGGTATACTCAAGCCCATAAGGGAGATCCAAACACTCAGTATTTGGTGGGCATGTGTTGTTGGACAGGGCACAAGCATCTATGTCAACTTCACAACTCTTTCCTTGAAAACCTGCAAGAAAAGATGTAATACATGCAATCTGACTCGAGCGATGCTGGACCACAAAAAACAGAAGTCCTGAAATCAGTGCCACTAGTATCTAATATAAGTCATGGAATTAAGGCTGCTCCTCTATATATTTAAGAAACAAGGGCAAAACTGACCCAATTGTGGGTCAGCGGGAGGATTGGCCCCATTTTGAAGCTCGGTCGATGATGCTCAGTGTCCTCCACCCCCCTATCTGCCTTCTGAATTTTTAATTTAAACCTGAACAGGCAAACCCTAGTAATGCGCTTTCATTTCCTCCTCTTTCTTGCTCTGTTGAAAAAAATGCATATCTGTATACCGTACTTTGTGGCTGATAAAAAAGGTTTACTGTATCAGAGCAGACCTTTTTCCTACAAGAAACAAGAAATAATATCTGATGTTTGCTGTGCAAGAGGGTACACTTAGCATACCCTTTAAGTATATTTGAAGCGAGTGAATACTGCATTACTTTGACCCTACACATGTGCTGTTCTATTATGTTTAAACAACATAATATAGTCAAAAGCAGGATGTGCTTTAAAAAAAGGTCACAGTTACAGTGGTTTATAATTTCAGCCATGCACCAAGATTTTTCTTAGTACTCTGGTCCAGCAGTCTGTGGGCTATTTTTTCACATGGCAGAACTCCCTTCACCATAAGAAGATGCAGCAGATGAGGCATATGAGCGGAAGAAGCTTAGGTTTACTGAGATAACAGATGAGATTTAGCAGCAACGCTGGAAAGCCAGGGTATGCCCTGTGGAATTTTGTTACCATGGATCTGCGGCCACATCTAGTACCAGTTTACTCAGGGAGTTAGGGATTCATGATCAGGGATTATGGCAGGCTGCAGAGGCAGTTTCAGAGGCTGCGGAAAAGAACAACTAATGGGAACGGCGGAAAAGAAAAGACAACAGCTTGTGTGCAAAGTATGGATATCTCATATTAAATATAGGAGATAGAGGAAAATATGTGTGTTACGTAAGCTGTCCAACATCACTATAGCGGCTCTGTAATCATCTTACATGTTTAAGAGCTTTTTGGATTAGGCCTACATTGTGCAATATTGACATAGTGTTGATATCAACAGTAAAAGGGGAATTACGGCTATCAGAGGCAGATATTTTAAATATGTTTGTCCCTAAATATTCAGCCTGGCTGGTGTAGAGGGGTACAGTCCTGCTCAGCCCACAGAGCAGGTGTAACGGGGGTGGGACACGGTAACTGTTGAGCCTTATAGGGTGTCATGGGTGCAGTTCAACTTGACATCTGTGATGGGAGGTTCCCACTCAGTCCAAACAATGACATAACCATCAGCCCTCCCCTCTCTGCTCAGACACTACAGTAATCCCCCCAAAAGGACAGTCATGTCTAAAGCTAAAGAAAAATACAACTCAAAGTAGTGCTCATAGGATTGTTTTCTGCTTCTTTTTTTTTTTTAAATTGCTGGTCAGAGAATGAAATTGAGGATTCTCATTAAGACTACCAGCATGGTGGATACTAGGATGAGCCTCACTGTGGTGTGTTCTCCCATATTTAAGAAATTCATATTTGTTAACATAGTTTCATTATGCTTTAAAGGTTTGATGCAAGGGTCAGTAATTGTATCTTTTATAGTAACAGTAGAAGCAATAATTTAATTGACAAAATTCTAATAATAATGATCTGATGACTACAGTACACTCACCGGCCACCTCATTAGTTACACCTTGCTGTACTGGGCTGGACTTCTTTTTGCCTTCAAAACTGCCTTAATCCTTTGTGGCATAGTTTTACAAGGCGCTGGAAACCATTCCTCAATAATTTGAGCCATACTGATATTAAGATGTGATGCTAGTGGAGGCGAGAATAGAGAACTCCTGCAGGAAGCAGCCATCAGTAGATGGTATGCTGTGGTCAAAAACGGATAGACATGGCCAGTAACAACAGTGTTTAAACAAAGCTCAATTGGTATTAAGATGAAAAAGTCTAATGAGAATATTTTGCCCAAAACCATTACAACATGTGGTTTATGGAAAAATTCTACTAACTCAGTGATGCAGCAGAAATTGAGACACATCAGATATATCAAAAATATTCTGCTGTTCATTTCTGACAGTCCATCCATGCTATCTGTAGTCTCAGTTTCCTGTACTTAGAAGACTGGTACCCAGTGTGGTCTCCTGCTGTTGTGTTTAAGTTTGGTATGTTGTGTTCAGAGATGCTCTTTTGGTTGGTTGGTGGTTTTGGCTTGGTACAACCTTGGTGGTAATGAGTGGTTACTTGAGTTATTGCTGGCCTTCTATCAGCTCAAAGGATTCTGGTCATTCTAATCTAACAATAACGAGGTATTTTCACTCGAGAACTGCTGCTCAATGGAAAGTTTCACTGTTTTGGGGCCATTCTCTCGAAACCCTAGAGAGAGTAATGTGGGAAAATCTCAGTAGATCAGCAGTTTCTGAAGTAATCAGACCAGCTCGTCTGGCACTAACAACCATGCCAACTTCAAAGTCACTGAAATTACCTTTGTTCTCCATTGCTCAGTTTGGACTTTCTTGACCATATTTACATGCCTAAATGCATCGAGCTGCTGATTGACTAATTAGATATTTGTGTCAATAAGCATTTGAATACCTTTAGTTAATTCAGTGTATATATGAAGCTTTTTATGGTTAGGGTATGTGGTTATGTTCATCACATACATGTGCTTCTACAAGTTCCACCAGTTTGTGTGTGGTCCTTAAAAAGTAAATAAAAGGTGTTCTGCTTCTCAACACCTCTAAAAGAATAAGCAGTGTAGGAAATAGATGAATTAATAATACTCCAAGCTCTACTGTATCATTCACAGTCTTAGACAATGGGGAGTTATACCTTTGATACTTCAAGGACTGGCAGTTCATCAGTTGCTAAAAATACAATGCCACCTCTGAATGTCACCTTAAATTGTGACTCTAATGTGGCTTGCTTCAGCAACTGATGAGGCGAACAGACTCTGTGACCTGTGTGTCATTAACACTGATGTTGTGCTTTAATGTTTAATTGAACAAGAGTGAACAAACAGAGTTTCATTACCATGAGTGTTACATTTCCCCTAAGAGTCTACAACAGCTAAAAATAACAGTAGCAAATTCTTGCGAGAGAAGCGTCACCTGGACACAGAGATGCTCTGCCCACCATGTCTCGGGTCTCTATATGCAGTGAAATGTTCCAGTAAAGTGGGCAAAAGCAACTGCCAGACACAGAAACTGTGC
>NC_141356.1:29662580-29887580 GCF_057382095.1 Aulonocara sp. 'chitande type north' Nkhata Bay
ACAAAGAACCAATCAAAAAAACCCAACATTTTACAAAATGCATTTTGTAAAATGTTGGGTTTTTTTGATACTCCATCAGGGAGTTTTACCTATGGTGAATATCTAGACCTGAGGTGGCTGTAAAGACAGCATCTTTTTTAAAAGCATGATAACATCAGGAATCTTGGCAAACAATGATTTGCCAAGTTGTGATAAAAAACACATTTGGTACAACAATGGTCCAACATTTTTTCCCTTGTACTAAAAAGGTTTTATGCAGGAGAAATAATCCTTTACCAGCAAGCAGATGCCTGTGCTGGGAAAGGGAGTCACAATAGCTGAGGTCTGAGGATGACTCAAACACACTAAACTGGGCTGGATGCATTCTTCCTTTGAAGGGTGAAAGTTGCAGTTTCTCTTCTATAGACACATTAAAGAATTCCTGGCGAGTGTGAATCCCAGAGACAAGTTAACTTCCTCATAAAGGCAACCCAGTGAGCACAAACATATTACATCTAAATATGCATAGTATGTGATCGTGAGTCTTTGTACACCATGACGTCCACCTCAGTGACCTTAATCAACAACAGCCAGGCTGTCTGGTTCTTGCTCCCAGGCAGCTGAAAAGCCTAAAACAGGGATGTCAAACATAAGTCCCGGGGGCCAGAATCAGCCCAGGAAAGACTCCAATCTGGCCCACTGGAAGGCTTTGGAAAATGTGAACTGTATTTTTATAGGTTTTATAGCTTTTCCTAAAAAAAAAAAAAAAAACCTCCACCATGGCCATTCATATTGCACCAAAGTAAAGCAAAAAAAAGAAAGAAGAATTCCTGATTTTCATTTTTTGTTCACAACTGTAGACATTTCCAACTTTTCCAGTTGGGTCACAGTTAACAGTTAAAGTTAAAAAAGTCAGTTAACAACTTTCTACTTTATTATTACAGGACTTAACTGAGGAATGAACAACTAGAACATTTACTGCCATTTTACACATTTATTTCTGACATATTTCTTTAATATGGCAGATTTGTGGCACAATTAGGCAAGATTTTGTAATTATATAGAAAAACTGAGACTTATTGTTAAAATTGCACTTCATTTTAATTTTCTTAGGGATTAAATGTGTAGTTAGGTTTTTTTACACTAACAGAAAGGGGAGTTATATTGTTCCAGCCCACTTAAGAGCTAAGTGGGCTGTATACAGTCCACAATGTAAAATGAGTTTGACATTCTTGACCTAAAACTTATGAGAGTTAGACGACAGCTACAGTAGCAACCATGGTTTTGGATCAACTCTGATCCAAAACCACTGTTACTGTGATAATACACCAATGTAAGCATGTAGTGTTAAGAGATAAACACAGAAAAGGAATCCAACACATTACATCTTTGCAAACTTAAACTTTTATTTTGCCCCAAACAAGCCCACATAATAAGGGTAGCTGAAGGTTTTATGTGACCTTTGGTATCAGATGTTTTTGTTAAAAATACTGACTTACTATAGAAACACAGAAAGGAGTCATTGTGGGTCATGACAGATTTGGCTGACATTACAGCTTCATTTTCAAGACAGACATAGTTTTCATCAAGTTTGATTTCTGTGGAATTTTAGATAACCTTACGCACATAACCTGAGGCTCCATTTGAGAGTTTTGTTCATTTGTTTTGAGGTTTGGTTGAACAAAGTCCAAGTCCAAACTTTTTAGGAATTCTGAGTAAGATCAGAAAATCCATTGCATGGTTTGTCACGCATGTTGCATAATTTATTGTTAGCAACTGGCTCAACACCACGGAAAAGAAACCACAAATCAACAGTTCAAAGCCAGAATAAAAATGCCGATTGAGAAAGCAATGTGGATTAGATTTTCAATGGTGAGTCAAATTTTGGCACTCTGGATGACAGAAAGTATATGTCTATAGAAACCGGTATGAACAAATGCTAAGGATTTGATAATATGGCGAACAATGTGTTTTCCCCTCCCAGAGGATGCCATTCATCAGCTGTGGAGCACAAATTTCACAAACGCCAAAATAGCAAGATGTTCTGTAGTGACCATGCTGAGAGTTGAAGAAGGATCCAGATGACAGATGCACTGTAAAACCCAATAAGTTAATTTTACTCAAAACTTTTGGTGAAACTGATTACATAAAATATTTTAAGTAACTAAAACTTAAAAATAAAAGTTAAATAAACACACTTTATTTATTAGCTTTAGATAAATATTTTTAAGTACCATTGATAAATGTTTTTATGTTATATCCACATTTTTGGTTTAGTACTCTCTACTTGATATTTTGAGTTTCAAGTACAAATCTAGCTCAAGTAACTTTAAGGAATTAATTTTTAGTTTCAAAATGTTAACCATTTTAAGCTAATACAACTCAAAAATTTTAAATACAAATGCTTGTAATATCCAAATCTACTGTGTTTTGAATTTGATTTAAAAAAAAAAAAGTGCCCAAAATAATTACACTTGTAAAAACATAAGACAGAAAATATAAATTCAAGTTACAGATTTATTGAGTTACTTTGACACAAAAAGCCCAAAGACATAAATCCACCACATTTTATAGGGAATAATGTCAGAAATTTTGGCACAAGGTTACAATATTAGAAATAAAGAATTTCACAACATGTTTTAAGAGTATTCAAATTTGATTAACACATGAGTATGGCCTTTTATTAAAAAAAACAAACAAAAGGAAAAGAAAATCCTGCATTATTAGGTGGGAAAACCGAATGAAAGTAATAGTATAGTGCAGCTAATACACTGAAATATAATTGGTAACCTTTTTAATATGCCAGTACTGTGGTTATGCAAAATGCACATTTGTAGAGTGCAATCACAGTCTCAACAACAAAGCAATAAAATTTTAAATAGAAAAATACTTCTTTAGAGACATAAACAAAGTGTTATAAACCTCCTTAGCGCCTTATGTCAGTTATGAGTAGTTCAGGAGGAACGTTCCTTAAGTGACATTCAAGATCCCACCTAGAAGCCAGAAATGAGATTGTCCTTCATTTTCTCTATAGATTTACAGTTATCTGACTAAAAACACAATCAAAATCAACTAAAACACAAGTGATGATGGGGGGAAAAATAAAAAATAAAAATAATAAAATCACCCCTTTTACTTTGGATGTGGCTTTTAGATAATGAAGTATGAAACAGAGTCTGCAAAGATTTCTTTATTCTATTCTCTCTTTTTATAAAAAACTTATCCAGACTTGGAAACATGATAAACTGAATTACTTGCTTTAACAGGCACTTGAGGGCTGTGTAGGAATCCTGGACATTATTCTGCTGCCAAAAGATCATTTTTAAGACTCAGCACTTTGGGCTTCAACTTCCCACCCTTCAGACCCATCAAAACTTTCTGAATAAAGTCAAAAATGTTGGCCAAACATTTTGGGTAGCTTAGGTGCAGGACGTCAGTCAGTCCAAATATTACTAGAAATGCATCAGCCAGGGTGGTGAAAACAATGATCATGTTACCCTCGACCAAAACTGCAGTCTTCTCAGGGCAGAAGAATGTTGCATCGCTGGAATTGGCTCTGATCAGGAGGAGTCCAAGTGGCACTTCACTAATATCTGGTCTATCAGAATGCATCATCTACAGAAAACAAAATTACTACATGTTAGTGCATTCCTATTTCTCTTAGTTTCATCTATACAAGTCACATTTCTGGATTATTACTAGCTCAGAAATCAATTGTTTGAACAACAAAAAAGCCACAACACACCAAGATTTGAGAAAACAAACTGACAAAAATAGTACTTTTAGTAAAGCAAAGTCATACCTCTTCGTAGCAATAACAACAGAAAGTCAATAGGAGTTATATATTTTTTTCATTTGTACAGTGATGTATGGTTGGGCTAGGAACATTATAGAAGGTCTACGCACATTAAAAACATGTAGTGTTTCCATTATGTGACATGGACACTGTTGTAGACAGATCCAAGCATGGAGATGCTTCTCAAACTCTCAAAGTGTCATAATGTTTTGAGAAATCTAAACAAGGATGCTACTAAGATATTGTTCACAACTTTGTCCAAAACTTACATCCCATGTTTTGATGAAGGTAGAGGTGTCTTCGTACAAATAGGCAGAGAGGGCATGAAGCACACCAGCACTTTGGGCATGGATATCAGCTTGTTCCTACATCACAAGAAAATTTTTATTTTAAATTATTGGCTAACCTAGTCAAGAATGGTAATTAAAATTGAAAAATTGATCAAATCAAATGAAGCTCAAAAAACAAGACAAAAACTCACTAACCTGGAGATTATAGCTTCTGAAGAGCTGAGACAGGACATCAGACACGTTCCCTGTGCAAACAGCTTTCTTTCTGAATAAGCTCTGGAGCCGGGGAGCATGTTGGTCCAGCACAGCATAAAAGTGGTTCTTCAGGTGGAGGTTTGTAATCCTGTGGAATTCTGCACAGATCTGAACACACAGGATACATTTGTGTTTACAAGTTTCAATTAGTCTATAAATCTTTGCAAAATACATCAAAATCCTTACACTCCAAAGGCATAATTTGTTCAGACAGGCCAGATAACAGGGGTTGATATAAAATACATCTTGTTAGATACATCTATATACATTCTTACCTGGGACTGGGATTTCAGAGTAGGCCAGCAATCCAGGATCTGACCTACTGGTAGGTCATCATTGATGATCTCTTTGCATTGCAAGGCCAAAGTTGTGAGCATCAGCTTTGTAATCAGGATTCTTTTCACTTTTCTCGACTTCATCTACAATCTGTAGTCTTAGCTGGTCAAGGTAAACAGCATCTTCACCCCTGAAAATTTACTTCTGCCCTGGCATGGACATAACAGTAAAACAAAGAAGACAAGACAGACTACACAGAGAACAGAAAAGACACACAACCAAGGAGACACAGATGAAACATAACCAGCCCAGAACTCAACTAAACCTTAACTAATAATAACAACAATACAAGAACTTCACCTCATTTCAATATAACATAAGAAAGCAAAACTACAAAATAAACTCAAAATGCTGCGTCACAGACCCAGCCCCTGACAGATAAAAAACTAAGTCTTTCACTAATGAACACTGGGCATCAGAATAAAATAAAACGAAAAAATAACTGTTTGGTAAATATATTATTGATGGATTCACCCTTAAGCTAACCTAAAATAGACCAGGCACAACAATTTTACAGTTCAGAAGATTCTACATTTCAACTTGGTATACATAACTATTTGCAATGTAAACCAAGTTCTACCGCGTAATTATGTAATGATTATTCACTGCTTTTGTAAGTATGTCCTGTGCCTACAATTTTGCTGCCCCAGTTTTAATATGTACAACTCCAGAGAACTAAACGTAAGTTTTAAGTTCCACTAGTTAGCAAATGGGCTAGCCAATATCAATATCCACGTATGCGCTAAGTGTGAAGCAGCGCAGCAGTGCATATTGATTCAACAATTTAACCACAAGGCAGTTTATAATCTGCAAATCCAGAAATGCCTTCTAAAGACTTCTTTTAAAATAGTAAGAGATTAGAAAAGTTATTAACACATTATTAGTCCCAGGGACTAATAATGTGTTATACTAAATATGAGCGTATTAGCATAATTCATGCAAACACTTTGGGGCCAAGCCGACATGGATAAAACGACGCATGCATGTAATTCTTAAATGCCTGCTAGAGTTGTACATTTATGACGATAAAAACCCATATTACAACGGAGAACTATAGTTTCAGAAAAAATAAAACTTACCACAAAAGCACTCCTGAAGATGCCGCGAAGGCGGTAAATGCAGCTAGCCAAGTGCAGAGGGTTAGCTGTTCCAGTTCAAAAGTCCGTAACATACCATAGCATGCCCTCCTTTATCCAGCGTCAAAGGCAATGCCGCAAAAAACCCGTTGACAAATGTTTTTATTTCTGTTCGGATATTAACGTTCCACAAGTTTCTTTCGGGGTAATGAGCGGGCATTCGCACTCGAAGCGAGGAATCCAAGATGGTTGCCAGCACTTCATAAAGAAACAGGTGGCGCACGTAGGTACGTACGTAGGCACGTAAGTGACGTCAGTGTTAAAACTCAAATTATTTGAGCGCAATGCTAGAAACTAATCAATATATTCAAGTACTGATAACTTGAAAAAACAAAATTGTTCAAACTACTCAAAAAAATAAAGGTGTATGAACTTATAACAGGTTTTTAAGTAGTTGGAACTCATTTCATTTATCAAACTATTACTATTCGGTCTTACAGTGTGGAAAAAGGGGCAGATGGTCACCACGGTTATCTCAGTCTTGACTTTACATAGACATGGGATCAATAAAAGAAATGTATAGCCTGTTGCTCGTGGTGATAAATAGTTGGTAACTTATGGATATATTCACACTCAGAACCTTTTAGACATTAGACAACAGACAATACCATCTGGGTGAATATAAGAAAGTAGTTATATAAAATATAATGTTTTATATCCTCCGCTTACCCTTATATTTTTTAAATGTAAATCTTTATATCTGTGTATCTTTAAAACATTAAAATTGCATAAAATGAGAAAATAGAAAAAATTGAGAAATCCGATTGTACTCACAGATCTGAACTTAACATTTTGAGTACTGGGACAAAGGAAGTTCACCATTATTACCTAAGACCACAGCCAACTGAAGAAGTTCTGTCTAATGCATGTGAAAGGTTTCGATACTTAAAAATGTCTCTTGTGACTTTGAAACTTCCTGTTCATTGCAGTTCCAGCTGTGCTGAACACAGGCCAGGCTGTCTCAGCTCAGTCTGTGTCTCACTGTAATGTGACATTCTGGAGTAGACCTCTGTATTTATTGTCTGGCTGCGACAGTACGAAGGGGGTAATGTCTGAGGTCAAGAGGAAACATATCCATCCATCCATCCATCCATCCATCCATCCGTAATCAGCCAATCAAATGGGCAGCTCAATGGGCAAGTAGAAACAACACAACCTTAAAGTTGACTTGAACATGTCTACTTGAATGAGGCATGGTTGTTGGTGCCAGATGCTTTGGTCTGAGTATTTGAGAAACTGCTGAATACCACACCCAGACCGCACTTGTGTCAGCTAACAATAGGAAGCTGAGGCGACACACAGGCTCACAAAAACTGGGGAGACTGTAAAAATGTTGCTTCCTCAATTTATGCTGCAAGGTTTGAATGGTTGGGTCAAAATTTGAAGTAAACAACATGAAAGGAAGGCTCCATTCCACCTGTGTCATCTCTTTTATGATCTCAGTGTACTAATCTTATGATGGTTGCTTCCAGCAGAATTATGCACCATATCACGAAGCTTCAAACAAACTTCATCCAACAGAGTACCTTTGGAATGTGACAGAACGGGAGATTTGCATATGGATATGCAGCTGGCAAATCTACAGCAACTGTGCTATCGTGTCAATCTCCCAGGAAAGTTTCCAGCATCTTGTTTAATCTGCCTGCAGTAGTTCTAACAGCAAAATAATGGTCAACCCACTGCTAGAAGAGTGTGCCTAATAAAGTGGCTGTGAGTGTACAATGTACATGAATCAAAGTGTTGCGCTGACATCATTGGTATTTGTGATACACCAAAATTACTCATATATTGGTTTGTGTGGTGCTGTTAGGTAAAATAGGTAGTAACAACCAATGATTCTTACTGTTAAATAACCTAAAAACCATTGTAAACTAATAAAATAATAATGTAACAGCATCAGAAAGTGCATCTTATTTCACTGGAGTCCTCAAATGTGCTACTTTTTCCAACCAGCAGTTGCAACCACGAAGATATAAAATTGAATTGCTATTCATTACAGCTGTAATTGTGCTGATCGTACTGTGCTGCATCTCAGGGAAAAACTCCAGGGATCCTTTTATATCCTAGTCCATCCCTGCTGTGTGAGTAACAGCTGCCAAATGGCCACAAATTAAAAATGATACAGTAAAAATGTCTACTGGGACAACAGCTGGGGTTTTTTTGCCTGGCTGCAAAAAGTAAAGATGATAAAAGCTGACATAGAGAGACAAGAAAAGCACTTAGCATGAAAAGTCACAGATATGACTCACTCTTTGTTCATCTTAGTTTGGATGATCGTACGTGTTAAAGTTTTGCAGACAACTGATTGTGTCAGCAAGTGGTCATGGTTCTGTGCTACCTCCAACACACTAAGTGCAAATGAGAACCAAGTACCTCAGAGTTCAAAAACATTCACTTAGTCCAAAGACTCTAAAAGAAGACAGTAGATTATAACAAAAAACAAAACAAAAACAGATGTATGACTCAGAAACTGACCAGACGTGTAGCGAGGAGGTCCAGTAACTTACAGTAAGATACAGTGGTGTGAAAAAGTATTTGAGCCATTAGTGATTTTTTAGTTTTTTTGCACATTTGTTACACTTAAATGTTTCAGATCATCAAACAAAGTGTAAAATTAGATACATTTTAAATTTTAAATTATGGTTTTATTTACTAAAGAAAAAAGCTATCCAAATCTACCTGGCTATATGTGGAAAAGTAATCGACCCCTAAATCTAATAACTGAATTGCACTGAATAAAAACAATTTGGCAAAGAAGAGTGGGCCAAAATTCCTCCACAGTGATGTGAAAGACTCATTGCCAGCTATTGCAAATGCTTGATTACAGTTTTTGCTGCCAAAGTGGTTAACCAGTTATTATGTTTAGGGGGCAGGGCTGGACTGGTAATCTAGCATACTACGCATTTGCCTGGTGGGCCAACGTACTTGTGGGCTGATGGGTCAATATTTCTTTTTTCTTTGTTGATAATTATACAGGTTACAGGCCGGCTTGTGGGGCTGCTGCACCCCGGCCATGCAAGCACTAACAGAAGCACATTTGTTCATTAGTGACACTGGATTGCCCAATCAAATCTGGCCCCTATTGCACTCATGCACCTTGTAGAGTTTATTGTTGAAGACGCTGATAATGATGGACAAACAAAAGTGAAATGGTGCAATATATGTCAAATTAAGTAAATTAAATTAATCATATAAGCAGCAATAGTACCAGCAACAACCCCCTCGTAGTCACAAGAGGCGCTAAACAGAGAAGCGCAGGAGAAGGGATAGCAGTCTCAACAACAGAGTGAGAAAGAGATGGAGGAAGTTCTAAATAACATGATAAGAAAATGGTTGGAAAGTAGAGATTCAAATTTTAAAGTAAAATTAATGACTTCTAGTGATGTGTGAAACCACAATTTTCAGTACGATTCCAAGTAAATACAGGATCACTTTTGCCAATACTAATACTGATATAAATACTTAACCTATGAAGACAGCCTATGTAGAGGAGTGCAATATGTCATGAATTATGAGATGAATCATCATGAAATGCATATTCTGAACACATATTAATGACCACAAAATCACTGTGATTTTTACCTTTCACAATAGTTACCTAACAGAACAAAAGAGATCCAATCCCAGTGCGAGCATCAATACTATCAATATTTTGATCGATCTGTCTCCCGCTAATAACCGCTTTGACTAACGGTTAAAGAGTAGTTTTTTATTGTCACATGCATGCACTGCTACTAAGATGTCCGAATCCAACAACAGCTTTACAACCTGATAGAAAAGAAAAACTTTCAATATCAATAATCCAACAAATTGAAATTGAAACAAAATACAGTATGCGTATGATTATTATATATACATACAGTTGCACTAAAAGCTACACTTTTTATTTAACTAGTATCAGCTAAGATGTGCTAATCCAACGACTGTACCAACCAGATAAAAAAAACCTGATACACATAATGATAGTTTCAAATATTTTTATGTGCATATATTTAACTGGACCATTTGCGACCAATCATGGTGGCCTGCTTGGACCAAAGATGCTAGGGCTGATTTTTTTGTCTCAGTCCATACCTGTAAAGGGCCACTTATTATTTTACATACGACGAGACAGGTTGGTGGCTGATTTTTCCCTTGATAAATGAAATCATCATTTAAAAACGTTTGTATTTTCGTCTAATATTAAGCTGGAGCCAGGCCTGGGGAGGGAGCCAGAGGGGGAGGATCCAATGACTGAGCTGTAGGAGCCTTGGGGTCTGGCCGGGTGCAGCCCGAAGGAGCAAATTGGGCCCACCCTCCTGTAGGCCCAGCACCTGCAGGAGGCTCCATATGGGTCGGGTGCAATGTGTGCCGAGCAGCAGTCAGGGGCAGAGGCCCGTGACGATCTGATCCCCAACTGTCAAGGCTGGCTATTGAGAAATAGAACGTCACCTCACTGGTGGGGAAAGACCCTAAGATGGTGTGTGTGGTTGAGTTATAGTTGGGTTCACCTCAATGCAAGCCTTTGGAATTGCCTTCATTGAGAATTGGCGGCAGAGGAGGGTATTCTTATATCCCCTCAGCTTACTCAGTATATTGCCCTAACTTTTTGGGGTCACTGGGTGAGGTTCTTGAGGGTCCGCCT
Organism: Aulonocara sp. 'chitande type north' Nkhata Bay; assembly: GCF_057382095.1. NCBI lineage: Eukaryota > Metazoa > Chordata > Actinopteri > Cichliformes > Cichlidae > Aulonocara > Aulonocara sp. 'chitande type north' Nkhata Bay. The sequence continues at coordinate 29,672,997 of NC_141356.1, forward strand.
TCACACCGTCATTCTTCTGGGAGACTTCAATGCTCATGTGGGCAATGACAGTGATACCTGAAGGGGTGTAAGGGAGGAATGGCCTTTCTGATCTGAACCCAGGTGGTGTTTTACTATTAGACTTCTGTGGAACTCATAGTTTGTCCAAAATAAACACCATGTTTGCACATAAATATGTCCTTAAGTGCATGTGGCATCAAGCCAGTGATTGATTATGTAATGGCATCATACATAGCCATATGTTCTGGACACTTGGGTGAAGGGAGGAGCTGAGCTGTCAACTGATGATCACCTATCGAGGGTTAGGGGTGGATGCTGGAAAGACCTGGCACACCTAAATATATACTAACAGTGAGCTGGAAACGTCTGGGAAAGGCCTTGGTCTGGGAGATCTTTAACTCCCATCTCTGGCAGAACTTCGACAGCATTCCGAGGGAGGCTGGGGACATTCAGTCCAAATGGATCATGTTCTGCGCCTCCATTGCCGAGGCAGCTGCAAGGAGTTTTGGTCGCAAGGTGTCATGGTGAAAATCCCTGAACCTGATGGTGGACACAGTAATCAAGCTGAAGACGGAGTCCTATCGGGCTTGGTTAGCCTGTGGGACTTTGGAGGCAGCTGATGGGTACTGGCAGCCGAAGCTCCCCTCACAGGGTGTACAGTGTAAGTGTGGTGCTGCTGAATTCAACTGAGGATATAGTCAGGCAGTCAGGGAATACTTTTAGGACCTCCCTAAACCCACTGACATGCCTTCTGAAGGGGGGACTGGGGACTAGGGGAACTTTAATTTTCGTAATTAAAATGAAAATTTTATGTCTACAGAAACAAAATTATCTACAACTGATACTAGGTTCTAGGTTCTTTATTATTTGTCACATGCATAGTTATACAAGTATAACACACAGTGAAATGTAGCCTGACACGCTCCTCGACATGTGCAAAAATGGGGGGGGGGGGGGGGGGGGTGTAGAGGAAGAACATTATATATATATATATATATATATATATATATATATACATACACATATAGTATATACTAGAGATGGCACGATACCACTTTTTTATGTCCGATACCGATACCGATATCATAAATTTGGTTATCTGCCGATACCGATATGAATCCGATATAGTGTTTTTTAATCAACAAAACTGTTTTTTAAATATCTTGCCGCATTTTGTATAAGTTCATACTCAAGTTTAAAACAACAACTACACTAAAGCTATTCTGTTATACCTGTATGCAAAAAAAATTATTTCATAGTTCAGCAATACTGATCAATCTAATAAACTTAAACCTACACCATCCTCCCTATTCTGGTATTTGAAAGAGTACTTAGCATAAATATTAAGCAACCTAACTAATAGGGTTCCAACTCCCAGCAACAACAAAAATAAATAAATAAAAAATAGGGAACCACCCCTCACGCTCCACCTCATGATGCTTAATCGACGTAATCAACCTTAATTTGATGCAGTGTGAAAAAAATGCACAGAAATCAATTATTTTTCAAGAAATATTAAATAGATTCAACATCTTTCTTCAACAGAATTGCAGACTGCACAGATGGTACCTTCCCAAAGGAAAAAGTACTATAGCTTACTAGGGTATATATATATTAGACTTAATAGTTACTATATACAGTAATGGACTTCTATTCATTTTGCATCAAATTAAAACTTTGGGTGTCAGATAATTATTTATTAAAAGCTAGACATTTTAAATGAGAATAAGAAAGAAAAGTATGTCTTTGTGCCCCCTTTTCCCAGTTAATGCCCTATCGGCCCCCCTGGCTAAACTTTGCTAGATCCGCCCCTGCACAGTTACCAGCGTCAGCTATGTAGAAAAAGATCCTGGAGTAGAAAGTAATAATAAATACATTCTAACAATAGCTGATCAAGCTTAAACGTGCTTCTGTTGTTCAGCCGCTGGTTTCCTCTTTCTGGTGCAAAGTGGGCCAAAAACAAACCAGAGAGACGGACTCGCGACAGAAAAGCTGATCAGCTGATCATTAAGCAGTTTCATGATTGAAGTAGCAGCAAGAAGAGGCAGTCGCTTGTTAAGCTTAACGCAGGAATGCTTTACAAACATTCAGAGATGGACTTACACACTTGCTTTACTTCTCTCGGGATAACTTTGTCGGAGATGAAATGCCAGGTTGCTAGCAAAGCTCCAAATGCTATCCAGACCACCACAGGTCCCGCATGCCACAGCCGCTCTATCAGGTGATGCACACTGCTCCGACGTGCTAACGTTCTGAGGTGAGTTACAGCGTGTTGCAAGTTTTGTGAGGTGCTTTCCTGATATTTAATGGATCGGATTACATTTTTTATTTTTCTCCGATATCCGATCCAGTAATTTAGGTCAGTATCGGACCGATACCGATACGTAATATCGGATCGGTCCATCTCTAGTATATACACTGGGTGAATGTGCAGTAGTAGCAGCAAGCAGGTGAATTCTGTACATTAATATGAATAGACATCTGACTATTTTACAGGATAGACAATATAAACATATTTAAAATTAAAGGAATTGAAATGTACATTGTGCCTTGGTTTAGTGTCTGGAAGAGTCTTGTCTCAGTCAATTATAGATGATGTGAGAGGGCGGGTGTGTGTGTTTAGGGCACGGATGGCTTGGGGATAGAAGCTCCTCTTGAGTCTCTCTGTCCTTGCCCGGATGATGCAGAACCTTCTACCAGATTGCAGAAGTTGGAACAGTTTGTTGCCAGGATGGGACGGGTCCTTCAGTATCTGCGCTGCTCTAGTCCGGCATCTCCTGGTGTAGGTGTCCTGAAGCGGGGGGAGAGCAATCCTGCAGCAGCGTTCTGCTGTACGGATCACTCTCTGGAGAGCTTTTTGGTCCTTCATACAGCTGTTCCTGAACCACGATGTCATGTTCTGTGTGAGGATGCTCTCCACAGCACCTGTATAGAAAATCCTGAGGATCTTTGGAGAGACCCTGAACTTCCTCAGTTGTCGTAGGTGATACAGGCGCTGCCTAGCCTTTTTGGTCTGGACCTGAATGTGGGCAGCCCATGTCAGGTCTGAGGAGATGTGGACACCAAGATACTTGAAGGACTGCACCCTCTCCACTGGAGCTCCATTGATGATAATGGGCTTGTAGTCTCTGTGCTGACCCCTTCTGAAGTCCACCACCAGCTCCTTGGTCTTGCTGACGTTCAGCTGGAGGTGGTTGTCCTGGCACCACGATGCCAGATTCTTCACTTCATCCATGTAGGCCGTCTCATCGTTGTTGGAGATGGCACCCAACACCACTGTGTCGTCAGCAAACTTCACAATGGTGTTGGAGCCATGGGTGGCCACACAGTCTGAAGTGTAGAGGGAGTAGAGCAGTGGCGAGAGGACACATCCCTGAGGTGCTCCTGTGTTGATGGTGATGCTGTTGGAGAAGCACCTGCCCACCCTCACCACCTGAGTTCTGCCAGTGAGGAAGTCCAACACCCATGCACACAGATGGCTGTTAAGTCCCAGATCCCTCAGCTTTGTGAACAGTCTGCAGGGCACTATTGTGTTAAACGCTGAACTGTAATCAACAAACAGCATTCGCACATAGTTACCCTGTTTCTTGTCCACGTGGCTGAGAGTGGTGTGTAGGACGTGGGCGATGGCATCCTCTGTGGATCTGTTGGATCTGTAGGCGAACTGCAGCGGATCTGTGGTGTCTGGGATGGAGGAGGAGATGATGTTCTTCAGCAGCCTCTCAAACACCTTCATTACTACCGAGGTCAGTGCAACTGGCCGGTAATCGTTCAGGGATGAGGGTTTGCTGTTCTTGGGCACAGGGATGATGGTGGATCTTTTGAAGCATGTGGGGACCACAGACTTCGCCAGGGACTCGTTGAAGATGTAAGTGAACACACCTGCTAGCTGGTCAGCACAGCAGCGCAGCAGACGGCCGGTGATACCGTCTGGCCCCGCCGCTTTACTAACAACTTTTATAGGAAAAAAATTCCAATGTGCTAAACCAAATTACTGATAAGGCATCAGTAGGCAAAAAAGCAACACAAACAAAAACACTTTAAGCATCAGCTGGCTTCAGTTTGTTTGCTAAATTACTCACTGAGGTTTAGATGAACAAGGTCCTTAACTTAAAGATCAAGTGTCAGAAAGAAGAGGGACATGTCTGTAAAGGTTCTCAGTCATCCAGGTCATCGTGGTCTAAAGAGCTTGGAACGAAAAGCGTCTGGACTTCTTTAAGTTTCTTGAAGATGTTTCACCTCTCATCCGAGAAGCTTCTTCAGTTCTAAAAACTGAAGAAGATGAACCATTTTCTTTCCAAGCTCTTTAGACAAAGAAGAGGGATATTTTCACAAAGAGAGTAACAACTGGTTCAACAGATGCTTAGAAGAGCTCATCTAGGCAAGGCAAGGCAAGGCAAATTTATTTGTATAGCACAATTCAACAACAAGGTGATTCAAAGTGCTTTACAGAGACATTAGAAACAAAAACAAATAAAAAGCATGATTTAAAATAGATTAAAACAAGCAAACAAACAAACTAACTAAACACACACATTTCACACCTGTTCGCGCGATCTGAACCCTTATCGTAAGGGGAGCTACCAGTCCTTCTGTGGACGAGCTACTTTCTATTTTAAATTCCCTGAATTTAAAATCTCTAGACCCAGTCTAGACCCAGTTGGGGAGCTACCCAGAGCTCTAATCCCACACCTGTTCGCGCGATCTGAACCCTTATCGTAAGGGGAGCTACCAGTCCTTCTGTGGACGAGCTACTTTCTATTTTAAATTCCCTGAATTTAAAATACTCTCTAGACCCAGTCTAGACCCAGCTGGGGAGCTACCCAGAGCTCTAAACCCACTTAACAAACAAACAAACAAACAAACAAACAAACAAACAAACAAACAAAACAGTATATAAAATCAAAACAGATAAAATCAGAACAGTAGATAAAATCAGTAGTTAATGTAAGTTTTGAAATTTAAGCTTAACAAACAAACAAAACAATATATAAAACCAAAACAGATAAAATCAGAAATAGATAAGATCAGTAGTTAGTGTAAGTTTTGAAATTTAAGCTTAAAAGTGTGGATTTGGTGCTTTATTCAAATGCAGCTGAGAATAGGTGAGTCTTCAACCTGGATTTAAATAAACTGAGTGTTTCAGCTGATCTGAGGCTTTCTGGGAGTTTGTTCCAGATATAAGGAGCATAAAAGCTGAATGCAGCTTCTCCGTGTCTGGTTCTGACTCTGGGAACTGATAAAAGACCGGATCCAGATGACCTGAGGGATCTGGAAGGTTCATACTGGGTCAGCAGGTCACTGATGTATTTTGGTCCTAAACCATTCAGAGCTTTATAGGCCAGCATCAGAACTTTAAAGTCTATCCTCTGACGGACAGGTAGCCAGTGTAAAGACCTCAGAGCTGGACTGATGTGGTCCACTTTTTTGGTCTTAGTGAGGACTCGAGCAGCAGAGTTCTGAATGAGCTGTAGTTGTCTGACTGATTTTTTAGGTAGACCTGTAAAGATGCTGTTACAGTAATCAAGCCTACTAAAAATGAATGCATGGACTAGTTTTTCCAGGTCCTGTTGAGACATCAGATCTTTTATCCTTGAAATATTCTTGAGGTGATAGTAAGCTGACTTTGTTATTGTCTTAATGTGTTTTTCTAAGTTTAGGTCTGCATCCATCACTACACCCAAATTTCTCGCCTGGTTTGTGGTTTTTAGATGTATAGATTGAAGTTCTCTGGTGACCTGTAATCGTTTTTCTTTGGCGCCAAAGACTATTACTTCAGTTTTGTTTTTGTTTAGTTGGAGAAAATTGTGGCACAACCAGTCATTGATTTCCTCAATGCATTTACCAAGAGCCTGTACAGGGCCTCGGTCTCCTGGTGACATTGTGATATATATTTGTGTGTCATCTGCATAGCTGTGGTAGTTTATTTTGTTGTTGTTTATAATCTGTGCCAGTGGGAGCATGTAAATGTTAAACAGAGGGGGTCCCAAGATGGAACCTTGGGGAACTCCACATGTGATACTTGTCTGCTCAGATGTGAAGTTACCTATTGATACAAAGTATTTCCTGTTTTCTAAGTATGTTTTGAACCAGTTTAGTACAGTTCCTGAAAGACCTGCCCAGTTCTCCAGTCGTTTGAGTAATATGTTGTGGTCAACTGTATCAAATGCTGCACTGAGATCCAGTAAAACTAGGACTGACATTTTTCCACTGTCTGTATTCAGACATATGTCATTAAACACTTTTGTCAGAGCAGTTTCAGTGCTGTGGTTCTGTCTAAAACCTGACTGGAAGGCATCGTAGCAGTTATTCTGTGTTAAGAAGTAATTGAGCTGTTGAGAAACTGCTTTTTCAATGATCTTACTTAAAAATGGGAGATTTGAGATCGGCCTGTAGTTGTTCATTTGTGTCTTGTCAAGATTGTCCTTTTTCAGTATAGGTTTGATTACAGCAGTTTTTAGTGGTTCTGGAAACACACCTGACATTAAGGAAATGTTGACGATCTGTAACAGGTCTGACTCTAAAGTCTTTGAGACCTTTTTGAAAAAACTTGTTGGCAGGACATCTAAACAGCAAGAGGAGGAGTTCAGTTGACCTAAGATGTCCTCCAGGTCTTTGCTGTTAATAGGGTGAAACTGTTTGATGGTGTTTAAACAGCTTTTCGGTGGACACAGTACATATCCTGGATCTGCTGTTGATGTACCAACTGCTTGTCTAATCTTTTGGATTTTGTCTGTGAAGAATTTGGCAAAGTCATTGCAGGCCATGGTTGAATGAAGTTCAGCTGCCGCTGGCACAGGAGGGTTTGTTAGCCTGTCAACTGTAGAAAATAAGACCCGAGCATTATGGCTGTTTTTAGTGATGTCAGAGAAGTAGGACCTTCTTGCACTCCTCAGTTGTAAATTATAATTGTGAAGTTTCTCTTTATAGATGTCATAATGAACCTGGAGGTTTGTTTTTCTCCATCTGCGCTCAGCTTTCCTACACTCTCTTTTTTCATTTTTCACTAGTGTGGAGTTTCTCCATGGAGACTTTTTCCTTCCAGAGATAACCTTCACCTTAATGGGAGCAATAGTGTCCATTACATTTAACATTTTTGCATTAAAGCTATTGACGAGCTCATTGACTGAACCTTTGGACAGGTCAGGTGTTAATGGGAAGACCTGGTTAAAGATCTCACTACTGTCTTCAGTTATACACCGTTTTGTGATCACTGCTGTTGATATATTTGTGTGGGCTGAGATTTTACTTTCAAAGAAAACACAGTAAAGATCAGATAAGCCCACATCAGACACAGTAATGTTTGAAATGCTCAGGCTCTTGGAGATCAGTAGGTCGAGAGTGTGTCCTCTATTATGTGTGGCCTCTGTTACATGCTGAGTCAGCCCAAAGTTGCCCAGAGTGTTACTCAGGTCTTTAGTCCCTTTGTCCTGAGGGTTGTCCACATGGTTGTTAAAATCCCCAACAATAATTACACAGTCGAAATCAACACAGATCACAGACAGCAGTTCACTGAGGTCATTAAAAAAGTCTGTGCAGTATTTGGGAGGCCTGTAAACATTAAGAAACACAACTTTGGATGGGGCCTTCAGCTGTAAAGCCACATATTCAAAAGACTGAAAACTTCCAGGAGATAGCTGCTTACATTGAAATGATTCATTAAATAAGACAGCAACCCCTCCTCCTCTCCTGCTCACCCTGGCCTCAATGATAACACTGTAGTTAGGAGGGGTCGTCTCGATGAGAACAGCTCCACACCAATAATGAACCCTCTTTTGAAGTGAACTGCTGATAGTCAAGCTATCAGCAGTCCTGACCTGCTGATAGTCAAGCTATCAGCAGGTCAGGATGACACAGAACAGAAATATGAGTAATCCAAACAGTGTGCAGCGCCATGAAATCTGTGCCCCTCATCTGACCCAGTAACCCGTTTCTTCACTTCTGGCTAAAACATTTTTCTTTACACATGAATCCAAAATTCCAAATTCAATGGAAAAAGTACCTGTGGATACAGTAGCATGACTGCCTTGTTTAAAGGCACTACTAAATTGTAATCTCAAAAAAGAAAAAAAGAACATCCTATTTTGTATTATATGCAAGGAATGACAAGAACACCCCTGTTGCATGTGAAAATCCTTCTGCTCTAATTTACACAGTAGCACATTAAGGTTCAACACGAGAAAGCAAACAAATTGCAAACAAATTTACAGCTGCATACAATGCAACTCCCACACGATTTTATAAGACAGCATTGTGAAGTGACAATAAAAGCTAAAATCCCTAATTACAGACTAAAGTACAGGAATAAACCTAAGGGAATAAACCCTGAGGTGGATCTGTCTGCTTGATTCTCTTTTAAGTATTCAGGTGGAAAACATGAGTGATAAATGAGTGGAAAATATGCATTGCCTTATCTGTCTGTGTCTCCCATCAGAGGTTTCTCACAGCTGTAAATATGGAGAACATCTGGCCCTCAAATGTAGATCAACAGCAAGATGAACACAGGTTAGGGACATTTTTTGCCAGCACTTTGTCTTAGGAGAAAGCATGAGCATAGCATATTTCCAATATATCAATCACATGGTTAACTTTAGAACTAACCGGCCATTTCTCAGGACTTCTTGAACTTAAAATGACTTTTGACTTATTGCTTTTGGCTCACAAAAATTAAACCACAGATAGGTAAGCACGCAATTCCACACACGCAAACAAACCTAGATAATCTGAGCAAAGTATAAGTTAGCACCAGGTGAACAGGCACTTCTGCAGGGTTAAAAGAAACTATCTGCTTCATAAGTAAGCAAACAAGATTTGCTAATGATCACATCTGGCAAAATTATGGACAAAGGGAGTTACTGAACTTTTGAGAAACTGAGGAAAAATTAGAGAACCAGTAAATAAAGTCATACCAGTGCTATGGATGGAATCATAACATTTACTGAGCTTTTATGTCATCAGACCCATCTCCAATGACAACTGAGCAAAACTGCCTCCCTAAACGGGTTTTGTCAAACCACCCTGAAATCATTTTGGGAACAGCGATCTGTGGTGGATGCATGCAACTGTGCCCAGCTGTGTACTAACCGCAATCAGATAATTGGTTGACAAAATGCAGAGGACAATTTACCAGTAAGCTAAACTTGTGACGTCCACTAAAATTCAACAAAACAGGCAAAAATGACTTGACTAATCCACAAGACTCAGATAAATTACCTAACTAAACATTTAGATGCCTGTACGTCTTAACATCAACATAATTCTTATATCAACTTTCAGCCTAGTTTGACCTAGTTTGTGGCAAGGCTGTACTGGTTTTTACAGCAAAACCCTCATTTTTTATAATGTATTCTGTATGCAAAGGCCTGTTACATGAATGTGAGAATGTAAATACTACTAGAGTATATGTTCATCATTATTACATTATATATATTTACTTTCTGATAAGATATATATCACTATTTCAATCTACAACCCGACACGTGTGGTGGAAAGTAAGATAAAGTCTATTGATTCAACATGTCTTGTTTCTGAATTTCTGATTTGTCCCATCAAGTAAAACACAATGTACAGAAGTACTAATGTTGAGCAAGCACGCCCTGACTGATGAAGTGTGTCTTCAAACTCTGCAGATCACTGTACTTCAGCCAGATAATGGCTATGAACCAAGCTTTCCACTTTCAAGCTGGGAAATCTGAATGTATCATTGTGCTCCAAAGTTTCGCTGAATTGAGTTACAAAAATGGACATGCAGATTTAAAACATGTGCCTTGAGTTGACAACACAGTCAACAAATCTTAAAAGATGTTCAGCAAAGGCTGTGATATTATAACATAGAATCTATATTTTAGATTTTATTTTTTATAAGTATTCTTGCATTGGATATTTTCAAAGGAATGCGTTGCTTTATTAAAAAGGCACTATATATGTTGTTAGTCACTAAAAGCATGTTGGTATAAAGCAGCACTGTAATGGCAATTCAAAGTAAACACATATCTTTTCTGTTTTCTTTGGTGCAACTCCCCACATTCCATGAATTGTTTTCTTCTAGATTGATGGCAGGCCAGGCAAAGATAAACAGTTTTAAATCCTTGTGGATAACTTTTAATAATTCATAGATCACAGAACAACCCCTGCAACAGATTGGCAACCTGGGTAGGGTGTACTCTGCATCTCGATCCGTGATAGCTTTGATAAGCTCCAGCCTAACCATTAGCAAAAGAAGATGGATGGATGACAGCACAAACTAAACCCTTTCAATAATTTTCTTTAATTGAAAGCAGCTTTGAGTCACAGGTGAGTAAAGATATCACAGGTCACATGATTTTTCATTACTGAGGCATTTTGACCGTGGGTGATGTAACTTAGCATTAAACGATTCACGCTATTGAGTACAGAGCTCACAGTGTCTATGATCTGAAGATTCCTGCATGCATATGCACCTATGCCCTGGCTCCAAGGATTGGATTCTGTAAGGTTTTATCCTAGTCAAACAAGTGCAGGATCAGGAAGTTCTAGTTTCAGAGTTTTGCTGACTTATGATCGCTTCAATGGGAGAAGCCCCAATAATAAAACTGGCTGAAGTGCCATTATAGTAATTCCAGTCTCCGGTGTGGTACTAGAATCCAGACTGAACACTTAGATGTATCAGACATGAAAATGTGGCTACCGGAAGCAAAGATAAAAAAAACGAATGACAAAAGATCCTGTAGCAATCTGTCTTGATGTGTTACATTGTGTACAGCAATCAACCAGCTCGGAAACCAGCTTGTTTGCTTTTGCTTATTTAGGTCTGATGGCTGCAGTGTTTTGGTTCCCTGCTGTGTGTAGTCTTTCGTTGGCTCATTTTCATTCATCTTCAGTCCTGAAAGCCCTTGAACCTAACCACCAGAGGAATGTTTTTTCTTTGTTTGTTAAGCAACTTAACACAGGCCTATGAATCATCTAAGCAAAGAAATACCAAACTCAAGGGATGAACCAGTGCTGTATCTATGCATCACAGACAATTTAACTGGAACCAGTTTTAAACTTTGCTACCAGTCACAGAGAATCAGGGAGAAAAGGATGAGTTATGCCAACTTACAAAAGAACTGGACTAAAAATCAGTGCCAACAGGTCTTGTGGAATGATAAATCCAATATTTTTATGGGGGCTTTTTAGCCTTTATTGTGATAGGAAAGTGCAGAAAAGACAGGAAAGCTGAGTGAAAGACTAGGGGAAGAATGCATAAAATGGCCTTGGGGCAAATTTGAAACCAGACCTCTGCATTAGCCTTATAATATATGGGAGGCTTGCTGAACTTACTGAGCTAAACTGGCACCCCAATGATTTGTTGTTCTATGTATGAAGGAGGTAAAGAGAGAGGTACAGCCATCTGTAAGACACAGAAGGCTCTGTCATGGCTCGGTGCTGGATTTCAGCCAGTAGCATTAGGGATATTGTCAAAACTGATGGAATTATGGATGTAGAGAATTACCATCAATTGAACACTTTCAGTCATGAATAGGCTTTCCCAGAGCTTGGACCTCCACATTATTGAAGCAGTTTGCGTCCATCTTTACGGAATCAAAGGAAGCCAACATCCAAAGAAGAAGAGCTTTGGATGTTTTTAAGAAGCCTGGAGAACTATTCCTGAAGACTACATAAAGAGGAGTTCAAGATGTGTTGAAGAATAATGATTGTCATACCAAAAATTGACTTTCATCACTGGAATTATAGAATCTGTACTTTTGGCTTGCATGAATTCACATGTTTCAAAAAAGAAAATGCTGCACCTAGTTCTTATTTTCATAGCATAATGTAAAGAAATGAACAGTACCTCAAGATTTTTGTATAGTATTGTAGATATCGCACTATAGACTGCATAGTTACATAGGCTACCTTGCTCACTAACCTAGCTAGGGTTAGCTCCCTACAAAAAAAAGGTGAATATTGCTAAAATGTTAAACTCAGTTCAATCCACAAACTGATAGGTGGCATCAAGTAAATCATTTGTCACATTTAAAGTATTGTGTTGACTATACTACGCAGTGAGTACAGACAAAGACACCTTAATAAGTCGTCCCAGAGGAGATCATTCAGTTTTCATTGGAATATGAAGCAAAGATATTTTTTTGAGGCACATCATTGCATATTTATCTATACACAAAAACAAACAGTAATCAGAGTCTTACCTGTGGTGTAGCAGGGTTGAAGGCCACATTAAGCACAGTGTCTGAGTGGTTTTGTAATCTGTGGAGATAGTTGCTGCTACGGATGTCATACACATAGGCCTGCAATTAAGGACACAATGAATGTATACAGAAGCTTAGTGTGTACCATTGTACTTACAACACACAATTATGTTCTGACGAGCATGATGATAATGCAGATCAACTTGAGTATCATTTCAGCTTCAAGGGTAAATGTTTATCTTTTTTTGTACTTCCAGACACAAATGACATTTAATATACAGTGCATGTATATAGTAAAATGTCCAGCCAAGATTGATTGCTAGGGGTAAATGTCCAAAGCCCAAATTTCTTGTAAACAGGAGTATTAAAGCGATTAAAGCTTGTCCAGAAATCAGACATGTAGCAGACACTAAAAGTCACGCCAAAGTCAATCATCCTTTGTGCTGGACTAATCTCAAAATAACTGAAGTTCAATAGAGTAAATAAACAGGGTATTTTAGCAGTTTTTCAGTAATTAACAAAATCTGTAATTTATCAAAACACGGTTTGCATTCTTTTTGTGTCCTATGCTTCTTCTTATATTTACTGAGTAGTTTCCTGATTCCTGAGTGCTCGGATAACCTGTGATATAAATAATGGTAAACAGTGATGAAGAAGGTCAATTTAAACACCTGAGTGTTGGATGCTGATTTTCAGCTTTAAAAACTGTGTAAGTGTAAATTTTAATGTTAAAGCATAAATACTCATACTGAAGTTTGTTGCACAGACAGATGTCAAAATAGTGAACATCTCAAAATCAAGCTGCCATTACCAGTTATAACAAAGCCTTGCAGATACTGCGTGTTACTAGTGTATTTTGCTTTGAGGTAGTTAGGAATTGTTAATCACCCCTGTGGGAGTTGTGGATTTTATACTTCCTCTCGTTGATTTAAAAAAGAAAAACCCCAAAAATCGTTAGCGTACTGAATGTCTCCATCTGTTTCATTTGAGACCTTAGAACAGAAAGTTTGTTAATGTATGCTTTTTCTAAATATAATCAGTAAGTTTTTAGAAAAATGCATTAACCTCAGTGCCATAAGGACAGATAAAAACAGATGTGGGGATGTCTGCTACAAGATGAAGACTCATCAAATTCCTGCAGCTGTTTTGTATCATGTTTCCCCGAAAAAAAGAAAAAAAAAAACCCTGCTTCAATTGAATCCTGTCAAAAGAGTGACTCCTGTCTAAGGCTTATGAAGTGTGTGATGCCTGAAAGGGATTTAGGTATATGGAAGAAAAAAGTTATCTTAGGAATGTTTTAATATCACATGGATCACATGATGTATTAGTTTATGTCAATAGTAACTGAAACGGAGCAGAGCCCAGGGTCAGGAGGGTTTGCAATATATCACTGAGCATATATTCTGATTAATAAATTGATAATTAAGTCACAGTTTCATGATAAGAAATAATACATATTTCATCTGTATATAGAAAAGCTAAATATCAGCCATGCTAAAATGATATTCCACTTCGGTTACTTTTGGGCTAAGTTTTTTGGAAAATGTGTAATATGATCTAGGGAGTCTTTTTTAGACTATTCAGGTTCCTTTTTTTTTCCATGATTGCTTTTTGATATATTAAGACAAGTACAAATGTGTCTGGCTCATATAAGTCTCAAGGCAGCTACAAATAAATACGATGTAGCTCACTACCGTATACTCTCCCGGTTTCCAAGAAACGCTGGAAATGACCGATCTCAACAGAGATGCAAAAGTCTGTGCTGTGCTGAGTCCCCATAATTAATAAGAATCAGCAGCATGCATATATTATTCCACTGCTTTCAACAAGCACGTATACGAGAAGAACAGAGAGATGGATAAGGAAAAGGGAGGCTGTCTTCTGGAAACGTCTTGAAAGTCAGGCAAGCTCTGGAAAAGCAATTAAACAGTTGTGCTTCAACATGAATGTTGACTTCTTTGGAAAAAGGGTTGAATCCAAATAAAAATCTCTGAGTCAAGCACAAACAGTCCTTTCCTTAAATGGAGGTAAAACTGATAAAGATATTAATCATTTTTGCTGCTATTTTTACCTTCCTAAGGTCAGTTATGTTGTAGTTTTAACTTGGGTGACAACATTTATTAGCCAAACATTAGCAGGTAGAGAACTCTAAAACTAGGGTGCCACATGTGAGACAGCTCTGGCATCCATGCGAGCAAGTCTGAGACTGAAAGTGAATCTATAGGAAGGAGGATCGGGGGAGCAGGCGGTGAGGAGATACGGCATCTTGGGAGATATGAAAAGGTTAGGGTTTGGGAATTAATTTTTAAAGTTAATCTTGTAGGTCTCAGTGATTTTGCGATGAGTAGAGGTATTATATAATTAGTGGATTTAGAATCAGTCTTGTTGAAGCCATCACATTTTGCCAAACCAAGGCCATAGCTTTTTTTCTTTGTCCCGAACTGAACCACTTGGTTCTACAGTGCACAAGTCACGTGTTTGGTTTGCTTTCCTTCTTAACACCAGTTTGAGTGATCTTACCTGTAGTGTCCTGTAATGGTACAATTTAAATTTCCATTTCTACCAACTCCTCCAAAAGCCATTCTGAATACCTGTGCCATGGGCATTTCGCCAAGCAGGATCATGTAACATAAATGTTTTACAACCAGGACATGTATATCTATTTTATGTCTATATTATGTCTAAAATACTTGGCCATCTCTCAGGTGCTGTGTCAGGTCTTTGCTGGATTATTCCTGTTTCTTAAGGACATGAGATGCACTTGATCAGTGTGTCCGATGACATCAGAAAGCCAACTCTGCTTTTAAGTGCTTTTTACGTTAGTTCTGCATAACCTATGTAGACTTTATCAATCAATAAATAAATCAAACAAACCGTCTGATACTTTGACCTCACTCTCAACCAGGCTGCCCATCCCTGAGCCTGGTTCTGCCAGACATTTCTTCCTGTTAAAAGGGAGCTTTTCCTTCCCACTGTTGCCAAATGGATGCTTGTAGTGGGTTGTTTGACTTGTGGGGTTTTCAGTTATTGTACAATCTTTACCTTACATTATAAAGCACCTTGAGGCAACTGTTGTTGGTGCAATATAAATAAACCTGAATTGAACTTTTATAGGAAAAAACAAGATGAAGAACAGCCTAGATATTGCAAAAGGTCAAAACTTTTCTGTTTCACTTTATAATGTTTTAATCCCTATGATGATTTTTTTTTATCTGTTTGCAATGTATACAGGTGGCTTTGATGGACCCAGTGAGACTGCTTACACAGTTATCCTCAGAGCCTGTGGCAATGAAGCGTCCACATGGCGAAACGGCTGAAGAGCAGGGCTGGCAGCGATTTACATGGTTCTCATAACGCCGTACACACCTGGTGAGAAGAAGCACACAGTGGTAAGAAATCACTGATGTTAATAAATTCAAACAACTTTATGTGACGGACAGACTTGATGCGTGACCAGTGATCCTTTATATTAGTTTGTATGTTATAAGGCTATCTAAAAGGTTTTACTGGGTCTAGTAAACTTAAAATAAATGTTTGGGAACTGGGATATCTTTGCTATGCATGCTATTTCACAGTGCACACATTACGATGCTGAAGCGTTGAGCTGAAGGTGCAAAATATATGGAACAGAAGGAGAACGGCACTCCATGGACTGCTTTACAAACAACTGAACCAGCTGAGCACAGGGAGTTGAGCATGACTCAAGGAAAACACAGGAAAGAGACTTCGTTAATGAAAAATGTTTCCCTCATGCAACTTCTGTGCTGTTTCATTTGGTTTGCAAAGGCATGTAATGTCTTTGCAATGCCACTAACAGGTAACTAAGCTAGTGCCTCTATATGGGCTGGCATACTGGCAGGCCAGTCCTTTGACAGCATCTGGTGAGAGCATGTCTTTGACATTCACATGCTAATGTCATTAAGTTGGGCTAAAAGTAGGGCATATTCACTGACCATAAAGAAATCTGATATACCCAGTACCAGAACTTTATGGAACTTATAATGTTGAGTTGGTGCTAAGACTGTGCCAGAAAACTGTTGATTCAGTTTAATGGCATGCTTACTTTCATTGCTCTTCTCTCATATTCAATGGGATTACTTAATTATCTCTTTTTTTCAGGATGACGACATTGTCAGCTGACTATGACATTTGCTCATGTAGCCCTCAATAAAAAGGCCATATGACAGAACAGAGGCAACAAGATGGGACAGTCCATAGGTTTTGCTCTTCAGATTTTGGAAAGATTTCGAAGAGTTATTTCTTAAATATTGAACTTTTTCGTCACAAAAAAACTTCTTTTCTTTTATAATACACAAACTTTCTGTCTGTGTTTGCTTCATTTTTCATCAACTCCTACAAGATCAGGAGTTTAGCAGCCAAACTTGACATGCAGGTACATTTTAGGCCCATGAAGGTTCTTATCTATATCAGCAATGGTTACAGGTGCATCTTCACCATATAAAAGTGTTTTATCAATTTAAATTTATGACAATAAAGTCTTATTTATATCCACAAAAGCTATTTTTAAAATCATACACTAAAACTATATAGTGTTGCCTATAGCAGCAACCTAGCAACAAAACCAATTTTTGTATTTATGCACTGAAAATTATTAAAGAGGATTAGGGCCACTGGGAAAAAAAAGTGGTCACGTTTTTATTTTCTTCTTTTCCAGACTGACTTTTTTCTCGGAATTCTGACTTTTTCCTCTGAATGATTTTTTCTCAGAATTCTGACTTTTTTCTCAGAATCCTGACTTTTTTCCCTAGAATTTTGAGATTAAAGTCAGAATTCTGACTTTTTTCTCCTAATTCTGACTTTTTTCTCAGAATTCTGTAAAAGAAGAAAAAAAAAAGACTTGCCCACTTTTTTTTTCGGTGGCCCTAATCCTCTTTCGTAGAAAATACCTCATAGAAACATAATTTGAATTTCAACAGCACAAACAAGCCAAACAATACTGTAGCACATACAAGTTATTTAGATGAACAGCGAGATAACTGGGAATTACCTGTTCTGATTTCTAGGGCAACATTTCTACATCTTAACATTTCTGCGCTGCAACAGTGCTTACACAAATTGTCACTACTGCACTTTAAAAAACACTTTAGCAGTTCACAGTAAGCACTCATCTGGTTTTCTAGGCCAGAGCGTGAAAGCGAATGTTTTGACTGAAGAAGGGAAGATGAGTTACACACATACACACTCTATGTTGTGTAAGTGATAACTATCTGGCATTTTGCAGATCACTACACCAGAGGGTATGATCCTCTTGAGTGAGAGCCAATACAGTTATTGAATCCACTTGGGTATTCGGTGTAATCATCAAGGTAATCAGCAGGGTAATCCTAGCTCATTATATTCTGCCAATGAATTTCAGAATATTTAACTGCCCCAGAGCATATCAGATAAGAGCTGGCTTTTTCTTAATATTACTTCATGTAAATACATTGTTTATGTATTTCTTCACATATATTCAGACGGATTAAATTATGGAAAGAGAAGCAGATCACCATCTGTTCTCTATTTTTAGAATTGGCATGTCATCGATTTTGAATCATGCTTAATGCTGGTGTGTACACCCTTCAACTGGAACATTGCATACATATCAAAATACAAGTGGTGACTGAAAGGTTATGGCTTTAAAAGTACTTTAACCAATATAGTGGATCTATACAGTATACTAAACTAATTGTTTGGCAAAGTGGCCATGGTCATCACGTGCTGATGGACAACAGCTGTCCTGGCAATCCTGCAGCTGTCAAACGAAACATGACCACTTATTTAATCAGCACCTTCTAAGAAAATGCCTGGTCTGATTGAGTTCCTGAGTAATCTTATTCTCTGCTTGTCAGCACAAATTCAGTGCATCATCGCATAAAATTTTTCGATGAAAAGACATTTCCATTTTAACTATTGTGCATTTCTATTGAAATAATTTAACGCCATTACAATTATCATGGGATAGAGACAACATTTGCGTCACATATCTGAAATGTCCCGGTACATATAAGGGTCAGTTCATCAAACTTACACAAACACGCACACAGTCGTGTTTTCATATCCTTGTGCGGACATCTAAGTGACAAAATGCTTTCCCTAGCCACTTGCATTAAACCTAACCTTTAAAAGTGAATGCAAAGCCCTAACCCTTACCCTATTCCGAACGCATAACCTAATTGTATCCCTGACACTAAAACCACATTTTGAGTCTCAAAAATGCCTTTAAACTTATGGGGCGATAGATTTTGTCCCCATAAGGGACTTGTTGGTCCCCGCAAGTTTAGTAAACTTCGAATTTTGGGTCCCTGCAAAGATATTTGATAAACAATTTTTAACACTGATTTGATTACTTTGATTAGCAGTAAACAAGACTGAAATATTTATTTAGTGGCCTGGTGCCATGTTTTGTGGTTAATAGTCGTTAATTGTTTTCATCCATGCGTATGTTTCACCTCCAAAGAACTCTGCGTACTGAGGGATGTTTGATAAAACCTCTTAAAATGAGGGGTTGACCTAGAAACGAGCCACAAATATTTATCAGATAGCATTAAGATTTGATGGAGGGACGGAAGAGGAGTTACACATGGAAGCAGCTTCAGACATGAAAGAATGAAATAATTAATAATGCCGTTCAACTCGGCCCAAAAAAAAAAGAAGAAAGGAAAAAAAAAATCCAAATCACTGAGGAATGTTTGTGTAAGAAAATGTTGAAGTTAGTCGAATGTAAGGTCATCTTTAAAGTCTCAACAAAAGAAGTGTAATAAAAATGATTTCTTCCCTAACGTTCTTGGACTTATGAGAATCTGGAGGATTTGGTGAAATAACACTAGACTCAGAAGCCAACCTTCATCCAGGTTTGTCAACAGGTGATAAAGGTTGAATAGGAATGTTACAAATTTTGGCAAAATAATTTCATAATGAAAAAGACATTTTCAGAATTTCCAAGCATATTGATCACTATCACTTCCTTCAATGTATAGTATTAGGAGAACATCTTGAGCTAGCCCTCAATTCCTTATATTTTGCTAACAAGGAGACATTCTAATCCTTTCTTAAAGTAGTCTTGTGCAAGAGTTATCCAGGCTTCAGGCCAATGCTTGTACCTGACTGTCTTCAGAGGAATGTTTTTGTTTTTGTTTGTTTGTTAAACCACTTAACTTTTACCTATGAATCATTTAAGCATAAAAAAGCCACTAAATCAAGGGATGACCAGGAGTGTCTTCATCTTTATCTTTTGGCACTTTGTTACTAGCAGCCAGTTGCAAAGACACACATTTTCTTCCCATTTCTTTATCTGGCTTTATCAAAATGCTAAAGATAAAAGAATTTTGCAGATCTAAAATAGTATTTTTGTACTAACAATGTAATTCCAACAAAGCTATTAGCTGAAAACTTGGCATGTCTGTACATGTTGTGCAGTATGCCCTTAAAAAACATCAGTGGAAACTAGACAAGTGCAGCACAAAAGATGAAGAGGCATCTGAAAAGAATTCTTTCATACTGATGACTCCAAATTTGACATTTTTAGTTTAAATTGTTGTCAATGTGTACAGAGGAGGTACAACAATGAGAACATTAGCTACTGATACAACAGTGCTCATGGTGTTGAAAATATGAACGCCGAAAAGTACAATCAGATTGTGATCCACCCGTGAAATACCATCTAGAAAGTCGGCTATGCTTACCTATTTAAAAAACTAAAATGTTAAAAAAAAAACAAAAAAAAAACAAAACAACAGTTGACAAACTGATCTGTGACATCAGGGTTACTTGATCTTTTATATACTTTGCTCAAAACTTTTGCAAAAAGAAATCTTATGTAGTAAATCATTTACTACATAAGATTGTTGTAGTAGCATTTACAGCATTTGCAGTAATTGCTAATGCATTTACTGCAAATGCATTAGCTACTGATACAATAGGTTTTGAACATGATTTCCCTTTAAGAAGCAAGAGACTACAGTAGACTACAGTAGATTATAAAGCACCATTTTCCTTGTCTTATGATCATATTACAAGTACATTCAATACAAATTGCACAGAATATGTTACAATAATACAGACCTAAGTGTTCGAAGGTCCCAAATCTTCATACCATCAGTGACAGCACTGGTCAGGAAGAGGTTGTATGAATCTGGAGCCTGTGAGCTAAACGCTGATCCCTTTAATGATACACAATGAACAAAACAGCTTAGTCAGCACAAGCTTTACCTGAAAATGGATATAAATCTTCTTTTTTTATTATTATACTATTAGTATAATGTATACTACTTCAAAACAGAAGGTGATATTTAAAAAAAAAAAATCACGCTGGGCTGTAAAAACAAAAACGGAAGCAAAAGTGAGGTTAGGTGGGAGTGTCTTAGCGTCATCACTGTTTTTTAGTTAAATAGAAAAGCAAAGAACTTCCACTACAAATCTATCCATCTATTCCACACAGCTCTTTCAGACCCACTTATTGAATGCTATAGGTAAATGTGTAAGAGAGAAAAGCTTAGGGAGAGCCGGAGAGAAAAAGAGTTAGAGAGAGAAAGAAGCGGTGGGGGGGATTGTTTAGATTTCCACTGAAAGTGTGAGAACGGCAGCCTGAGAGGGCATTTCCAGTTCTTTTTTTCCGAGAAGTCCTGCGCTGTGATGAGTTCCAGGTGAATTTTGTCAAAAAGGCGATGGAAATTTCAAGTAAGAAAAGCTGCTTCTCAAAATGCAGTTCCTGATGTTTGGTGAGCCTCAGGAGGAAAACCAATAGTGAAGGGAAAAAATGTGCGTAGACTCCAAGCAGGAGCAATGCTACTAATCCTACGGCACCCAAAGGCCCCTCAGGCCCCCAGGCGGAGAATCCCACAGTGACATCAATAGCCAAGCTAAAAACAACACACCACAGGCTTTCCGCAATGTAATGCACACAATAGCTAGCGTGACAAAGAACAAGCACCTCTGGGCTGAAGGAATAAAGTCAGCTGTGAGCAAGAGTGAATTGCAGTTGAATGCTTTAATGCACTTCATCCATACCACAAGGTGCAGTGTATCCAGCTAATCCAGGCTGGCCCGAGTCTAAAGCAAGTTAGATACTGACCAAAGTCAGTATCTAAGGGTCAGTGGGTACAAGCCTCCTTCACACCAAAACATATACTTTTCTGCATCTACTAAGTTACATGAGCATCTGTACAATAGGTAATTATTTTTATATATGTTTTATAATAAAAGTTAATGGGTTTGTTGCTGTTACAAAGCTGGCAAGCATTCTTATGACTCTTGTATGTAGAGATACCAGTCCCTCCATGTCACTGTAACATGTGAGGCAATAAAAATGCTAACTATAAGCTGAATAAATAAATGAGACTTGAATAAATGAATTTTATAGTTTCACTGTGAGCAATATTCTTCATAGCACTATAATAGATGTGGACGCCAGCCCAAGCTGTCTACTTATTAGACACCAACAAATTGAGTCCAGATTGGTTCAAGACACTGATGTGGAAGTAAGGCCACATAAACCCAGACTGCATCATGGAACAGCTTTACTCCAAGGCCATCATCCAGCATCATCCTCCTGCCATCCCCTATGGCAGTCTTAATCCTCCTGCGCTACGGAGTAACATTCAAGATGAATGATACTGATGATGGCATGTCCTGTCTGTCTGTCACGGAAATGTTTGTATAACCATGATTTTTGTTTTTAACCATGACCTTTTTCATTCACACCACAAACGTAACACTTTTATTGCCTCAAAAACGATCCGTGTCTTGTGCCTTACGTAACTTGCAAAACACTCATAGATGCCTTATGTAAGACTATTACATCTGCCAAATAGTAGCCCCTTCAAGGGTAAAATGGAAGATGAGGCTCACACCAGTAATCGGTTCCAAGTCAAGCAAATTCTTCGCTTTGTGGGTTAGATCTCAACGTCATCCAATCTGCGTATGGACTGAGGAGATGTCTCTGCCTCTATCAAAGATTGGAGGTTAAGGCTAGGTTTAGTCAGACTATGAATGAGAAAAGACGTGAAAAAGATTTGACAACGCTCAGCAACATCAAAACTTAAATATGTGCCTTCAAAAAAAAATTGCATTTGTATTAAAGAACACTATCATTATCAGGATAAGTGCAATGTTTATGGTTTAGGGTGAAAAATCTTTTTTAGTAAAGCGTTCTGTCCCTTTATGCCAAGCAATGATTGAATTCAATTATATAGTGCCAAATCACCACAACAGTCATCTCAAGGTGCTTTATATTGTAAGCTAAAGACCCTGCAATGCAAGAGAGAAAACCCTCAACATCAAACAACCACCTGTGAGCAAAAAGTTTGCGACTGTGGAAAGAAGAAAACTCCGTCAGAACCAAGTTCAAGCAGGGGGAGCCATATGCTGCGACAGGTTGGGGGTGATGGGAGGAAGACGGGATAAAAGACATAGTGTGGAAGAGAGCCAGAAATGAATAACTAAAGATTAAATGCAGAGAGGTGTGTAAGCACACAGAGAGCAGCCTAGGCCTATTGCACTAAGGGAGAATTTAGGGTCACCTGATCCAGCCCTAACTATATGCTTTATCAAAAAAGAAAGTTTTAAGTCTAATCTTAAAAGTAGAGATGGTGTCTGTTTTGCAAATCCAAATTAGGAGCTGTTTCCACAGAAAAGGAGCCTGAAAGTAAGCCTGCTCTATTGGGGTGATACAGTACTATGAGGTCTTTAAGATAAGCTGGGGACTGATTATTCAACATCCCGTATGTGAGGAGAAGGAACTGAAATTTGATTCTAAGAAAAGCCAGGGTGGAAGAAAAATGCTGTCTCTTTCTAATCTCTGTCAGTACCCTTGCTGCAGAATTTTGGATCAACTGAAGGCTTTTCTCAGGGGGTTTTAAGGACACCCTGATAACAATGAAGTAATAAATGCATCGACTATTTTTCAGCATCACTCTAAGACAGGATGTTTCTAATTTTAGATAATATTGTGTGAATGTAGTCGTACATATTTATTTAACATACACACTGAAGGACAAAAATGGTCAAAAATGACTCCAGAATTCCTCACAGCGTTACTGGGGGCCAAGGTAATGCCATCAAGAATAAGTATCTGGTTCAACCCAGTAACATGACAAAACGTGTAATTAACACGCCAGTCCACCGTGTCCATTTCACGCTTTGGCTAGGCAAAGCGTGAAATGGACACACATGCAGAAGTTGCATTACCAGCAGGGGGAGACGCTCCCCCGTGAATATTTTCATGTTTGCTTGGAATAAAATATCTCCCTCGGCTGTCACTGCACGTGACGGCAACTTACTGCAACGTCGGCATGCGTTCATGTGTGAAATGGAGATGGTGGACTATCTGTTACTATCCGTGATATCATGCTCAATTATCTAAGGTGAGGACATCCCAAAAAGAACGCTGGTTTGAGCGGGGAGTCAAGGAGGCCATTTATGTGACCAATGGTCATGACAATTTGCAGTCAGCCCATTATTAGTCAGTTGTGCTAGAGTCAATGATTATGCAAATGTACTGTTTATAAAGTTGGGGAAACCTCAACTGACACTGTGGAAGTCACTTGGATGAGTGACAAAATAGCTAGCTACGTCCACATGAGCAGAATGAACCTTTTTTTGGATTGGGTTGTCTGGTTAGACATTTTTAAACACTTAAACTTACACAACACTTACACCTAAAGCTGTTTGTCTTAAATTATCTTACATTATCTGCTAAAATGAGAAGCAATTGGAAATAAATTGTTCAAGCACTTGATTTAGAGCCTGGAGCGTTTCCCAGGTGTCACAGGGCGAGAGTTGGGGTACACCCTTGACGACGTACCAGTACACCACAAGGAGACAAACATTGGAGGAAGCTGGAGTTCCTGGACAGGGTCCATGCATTAACAGGGACAACATACAAACTCCACACTTTCATACTGTAAGTCGCTTATATATACTGTGATGACTGACATTACAACGTAACCAATTACAAACGATCATGCATAAAGGCTGAAATAATCATACAGGAAGTTATAAAGCTGGGTTCACATCTACTTCTTTAAATTGAATTTTCAAATATACCGCATACCCAAATGGAAATATTTTAACAGAATTCCAAATACATATAAGAGATTTGATTTAAAAAGCAACATCTTCCAGTTTTTGAAACAATTCTGGTTTAGCATGTGGACAAAATATTACTTTACCGCTAAGTGGTTCACTGGTGAGCTGGTGGGTATTAAGTGATTAACTGCATTTCGTTGCCCTGTACCTGTGCATGTGCAATGACAATAAAGTTGAATTCTATTCTATTCTATTCTATTCTATTAACAAGATGATATATAATAGTATTAGACAAAGATACAATCGAAGGGAATTACTATTACACAAGACAAATACATGCATATACATCAAGGGTAGTTTTTTTTTTCACATGAACAGTCGAATCGCCTCACCTTGTTCTGTGTGATGCAATGGATGGCTCTGCTGTGGGCATCAGGCACCTCTGAGGCAACTGTGCCTTTGTTCATGTCAAATACTTGAATAGATCGATCTGACCCACACACCAAAACAATGTCTGAAACAGCTTGTTAAGTAATGTTTTAACATTTTTCTCAGAGGACCAGCACCTCAAACAAAAATAACATATATTTAATCAACTATTTTCTATCATTTACAACCTTGGTAGCTTTTTAGGGCCGTGTGATGTATTCAGTCAAAAACTGAATACAATGGTTTGCCTTCCTGTAGACACCTTAATTCATTCCATGCTGTTTTATGTAAGTAGACAGAAATGAAAAGAAGGCCTTGTAGGCCTTATTATGGTGTACACGGACACTCCTACTAAAGAACAGTGTTAAAATCTCATGAGATATTGTAACAGTTTTAAAAATCCAAAATATTTCATACACACTTTGACCTAAGAAGGCTGCCATTATTTTATATGACCAATCAATTTTATGATTTAAACCTGTTGCATCCCACAGCTATCATTACAAAGTCGCTATTTCTGACAGACTGGTCAGTTTCCACAAGAACTTAACATTACTCTGTCTATGCAACTGATCCATTTCACTAAGAAAAAGAGCTCACAAATGCTGTTGGTTATACGTGACAATTTTCACTTATGAGTCTAAATGCTCTCAGATAGCAAATGAAACTTCAGTTTTCTGTTTTCTTACCCTTCCCAATTCAAGTGCATAATCCTTGCTAAAGTGGCCACTTCGGGACAAATAGCAGTGGCTACCATTCATCTGCAATGAGTGTTGGCTGTCAGTTCACGGTTTACCTCAGCTGTCAATATGTGTCCATGTCTATTTACTATGGAGGAAGCAGTAAAACTCTGTGAAAAGAGTCTGATAAGAGGATATCCTGACCTTTTCTGTTAATAAATGCTGCTGTTAGTGAAACTTTCTTAAAAATAGATCAAACACTTTTAGACACTAAGTGAATAAACTCTTACACGAATGTAAGCAAACTGTTCAGAGGGAAAGTGTGATTTTTAGGACACTCAAGTCTAATGTTTGCTGGCATAATGCTGTAACAACCAGCTGTTATTGTTGTTTAGCCGGCTTGTCAGCTGTGCTGAGACGGGAAGGTCGCATGTCTTATCTGCTGACAATAACTAATTGCACAAATACTGGGAATAAAAAAAGCACGTTTATGCATCTTTGCATGTGTTAGATCCCTGACTTCGGTTCAAGAGATAAGGTGAGGTGAGGAGGAAGAGGATGAGGTGAAAATGAGGGAGAAGAGAGAACAATGGTGGAGAAGAAGGAAGACATAATTAGAAAGAGACAATGCAAATGCACATGTACAAATGTGAAATGGTCGTATGTAGTTTGAAAAAACCTACTGTAGCTTACTTTTTTCGTATTATTAATAGACTGATTCTAAGTTTATGAGAAGGAATACATATAGTGTAAGCCATACATTATCAATGCAAATTTATGAGTACAATATTTTTTTGCTTTTTTTAAATTAACTAAAATAAATAAACTAAACATTTTGATTGAATTCCAATTATATGTATATCTGCATATTTACATATGTCATCACCCTATATGCATATTCTTTTTGTTCTGTACATGGTAGGGCAAAGTGAACTAAAGTGGAGCAGAACTGCTCCTGAGAGGACCTCTTATTAGTGGATTTATTGGAAAATAAATGCATTGTAAACCCTCAAATTCCTCACATTCCTAAATAAACTACAGAAAACCTCATTCATTCACAGGTAGAATCCACAATGGAAGCCCTGGGGCAACATCTAAAGACACCATAGACAAACTGCTGTGGATGACATGGGAAATGTCTGTGTATGTGCAGTCTGAACTGAAACACCTCTGCTGTACGAACAGTAACAACAGGAAGAAGGATACGGGAGAAAAAATCATTGATCGCAGACAAGGCAGTGATGTCTGTTGCTGATGTTGTCGCAAAGCATCCAGCCAATTTGCTGACACTCCGTTGATGATATCTAAGGAGAAAAAAGCTTGAATTTGTCTCACTTTCTTCACAATACATCCATGTGTATACATCTTCATGACAAAAAAGATTATATAGGAATTCAGCTGAAGACCAATGAAGAAAATACATACATAAACCAATAGTTTACATAGCATTTATAAGGTTCACATGGTAAACTGTTGTGTATCTATTTACATGTATGAATCACTTGCAATTACCTTTTTATGTCATCGCGTGTGATGTCCAGGTTATACAGGTACAGGTACAGAGAGGGTCCGGATGCCAGAAGTACAAATTTGTCGAGATAATAAAACTGAGCACCTCTAATGGGTTTGGAGAACATTTTGTCACCCTAGCAGAGACAAAAATCAGCCTTAATAGTATTTTTTTTATTTAATTATTAAAACATTTGCAAGACTTCAGTTTTACTTCAGTTTTTACTTCAGTCTTACTTATACTTACTTATACTAGTATACCAGACCACATCTCATCAACACAAACTTAACAAACTTTTTCTCACAACTGCAACTCTCAGAAGCCGTTTGTGATCCTGGCTCACCCAGACATAGCCCTTGTCCCTGAAACGACTTGTATTCATTGCCAAGCTGTTTCACAAAAATACCAAGCAGTCAAAGGCTGTAGACCCAGCCAAACTGTCTAACTGAGTGAAACAAAGCAGGGATGATAAGCATCAGATATGGGGAGACCTTGGAGCTTAAGGACAGACCCTTGTTTTTACTTGGCATGACAGAGCAACTGAGTGTCCCATTAAATATGATACCCAGTGAGGTAAGGAGGGTCTGCATACGATCAGAGTTTTGGATGCTCCAACTTCAGTTGAGGCTTCGATAGCAAAAGTGCCATCACTGCGCCAAGAAACACATTATTTCATAATTGCATTAATTTGGCTTTCTGTGTTGGCCTCCTTGTTTTTAAATTCCATTGGTTTTCTAATTAGCAGTGGAAACATTGAATTGAGCAAGTTCTGTACAAACATGTCCAAGATACAATCTGATCATTACACAGAAATTGTCCTATTATAAAGGTGTGCTATGACTGAATTTTATGAACCACAGATGGAAATGGAAAAAGTTTGAACATTTTACCTAACCATTAACACATCGGAATGACATAAGGAGATCTGTAGGGGACTAAAATCCTTCCAACAATCACACTGATCTTTGAAAACACAAGACAAATGTGTGGAGCTATCTATTAGTTATCTGTAGTCATTTTATTGAACTTCTACATCTATTTTAATTTTTTTTAGACCTTCGGAGAGAGGACATTTTTGCAATATGAGGTCACTCTGGCTGGTCTTTATTACACTGGTTTTTATGGTTAGAACTTGGACTTCCAAGGAATGAGGGAAATTTCATAAAGGCTTAAAGTAGGCCATGTAGCTGTGATGGGAGATTAAGGTGACAGGGAGTGAAAGCAAGAAAAAAAAAATAAGACACTGGTATAAGTGTATGCACATTCACTGGGGATTTACCATGATAATGGCAGGCTCTGAGTTACAGTGAGTCCAGATTTGGAGTGACAGGTCTTCTGACGCACTCAGCCACCACCGTCTGCTAAGGCTCCAGCTCAAACTGCTTATTGGCTTGTCATGCCCTAGATAAAAGAAGGCACGACTTTAGTAACCTGGTAATACAGAGTGTGGCTACAACATCTACTTTTATGGTACTGCTAAGAGAGCCAGGCAGACAGAAGAGAATATGCTTGTGGTGACCTACGTGTCACCTCAGCTTCTCTCCTTTTATCTCTGCTGCCCCCTTCTGGAGACCTGTGATCCAGCTGCACTTCAGCCATCGAGTGATGCCTGACATGCAGGGGTATTCTTTCTTTCTCTGTCAGTGTTAATTTTACTGCCCGGGACCACTCGTCTCAGAAATGCTTTAATCTTTCACACTGTATATAATAGCGACATATGCTTAGTTTAAACCTAAAAGGTCTCAGGAGAGAATGTGAGCCTTTCAACAATTATTGCTCTGGAACATAAGCAAACCACACTATTCTGGTAACAGAGAGCTCAGTGTTTAGTTTTTGACAGTGATAGCTTAGTGAGTTAACTAGAATTTTCTTTAAAACTCTCATGTCAAGCCATGCATCCATTTCAGAGTAGGTTCAGGTTATTCAGAAGAGCCCAAATGAGTTATCCAAGCCAAGAGCAGACTTATAATTATTAACATCCTTCTTATCTCTGTGAGGTGCCAACTCTTAAACCTTAGCATCATTTGAATCAGTTAAGAAGTTGTATGTCGAACATAAAAAAAACCCCTCTTTTGATGAGAAACACAAAAATATCAAACAAAAGTACAGGTACTCATCTCTGCATCGCACACCTATGTAGACAGCTGGAGCGCCAGTAAGGCAGGACTTGTACAGTAACAGTGTGCTGTCTCCAAGACCACACAGGATTTGTTTTCCATCACCTTGGGAGAGACAAGGAAACACGGGATTGTTTTATTAGGATTTTTCAGTCCGCAGCTGATTTATTACAGCCAAAAATAGTAAAGCAGCCTTTAAGACACAACTGTGAAATGTTGTGTTTGAAAGAGGAACATTCATCTTGAGAAAACAGCAACAGTGAAACTGTTTCTAATATACTGCCAGCTATTTTTCATAAATTATTGTTACCTTACTTCACCCTTACAGCACAGGATGGACAATACTCCATGCAGTCGACAGTTATTAGATCTACTAACGGTTCGACATTGGCAGGTGTTTCTAATACAATCCCAAATCTGACTTATAGCCTCAACCTTTAGCATTTCAACTGTTTAAATAATAGTTAAAAACACATAATAATAATAGACAAAAAGACAAAATTACTCATATTAACCTACCTGAATACTGAAGACATGAGACATGCTTCTTCACGCTCACATCAGCACACGGGATAGCCGGTGCCACACCGTCTGCTGGGTAATCTTTAAGGAGGGAACCTCTAAATGGCAAAAGTATGTTCACTATTCACATTTTATTAACACTGTCTTTTAAATGAAATTAGCTTAGGTCGCTTACGTATTTCCATCAGCCTTTTTCCTAGAGGAAGAATTTTTTTGAACATTTGTTTTGGGTGAAAACATGATCCTCCTGAAAAGAAGATAAACTAAATTTAAAAAAAAAAAACATATACAAACAACCAAATAAAATATATATACATATAGCAACTATATTTTACCTAACAAAAAGGAAATATGAGATTAAAAAATAATTAAGCGAATAAGTGCTTTAAACTTTGGACAGACCAATAAACTGTAATCTGATTATCTATATGGCAAAAAGTTATTCTGTGATCATACCTCGGGGCACTAGTATATCCAGATGACTTCACTTTACAGTGGAAAACCAGAGGCTGGTCCTTTACACCTCCTTCATTGAAAGATAAGATGCTCATTAGGACACCAGCGAAGAAGTGTGTATTATAACGAGTACATATGTCTGCATTTCTAAAACACGAATCAATAGATGGTGCAGTGGCAGGATGAGGTAAGATTCTTTAATATTGCTAAAATGACAATATATCTACCAGTATCGTGAAGCAGTTTCATATTTTAAAAGGAGGATTCAAGATTTCTGGGTGACCACTCCATGCTGTAAGCATTAAGTGTATCCATAAAGCCATGAAGGGTGATGGTTCACTATGAGCTCACTTTTTCCACAGCCATTAAAATTTGTAAGCACTTCCAAAAACTGTTCTTCTGTCAAACAAAGGGGAAGTAGGAAAAGGTCATATAGTCTCCAGGGCCAGGCGTATATATACGTACACACTCTCTGGTCACGTTAGGTACACCTTGCTGATACTGGACCTAACCCTCTTTTGCCTTCAGAGCTGCCTTAATTTGTGACTATATAGATTCAACAAGGTTATGGAAAACTTCTTTAGAGATTTTGGTTCATGCTGACATGACAGTATCACACAGTTGCTGCAGATTTTTGCACTGCACATCAATAAAGCAAATCTCCCATCCCACCACATCCCAGAGGTGCTCTATTCGATTGAGATCTGTTGGCTGTGGAGTTGATTTGAGTACAGTGAACTCCAAGCTTATCCTGCTGGAAGCATCCATCCAATGTGCAAACTGTAGCATTTAAATGATGCTCAGTTGGTACAAAGGTGCCCAAAGTGTGCCAGTGATGATAGGATGGAAACTTCTGACCATAACTGTATGTTTAAACATGTTTAAGTGTACAAAACCTGAATTGCATAATTCACCTGGTATCACAACAGTTATGTAGTATTTAAATGTTAGGTAAAGCATTAGTCCTTTTAAGTTCTGTGAGACTGGTGGCTTACATGCAAAACCACCTTCCACTTCTCCAATGTGTTGTGAGACGGCATACTAAGTAGCTTTTGCTGCTCCAGAACAGATTACATGTTGAAAAGTAAACATTTTAGGCCAATTAAATGGAGACGCAATCACTTGGCGTTGCTTAATGGCCCTATTGATCTCCTGCTGATATATAATGGTGCTTTAGTTTTACGGGGCAGTAAAAATCCCATAATTTACGCTGACTTTACAGTAGACAGTTATTTGAAGCAAAGTGAGAGTTTCAGACAAATTTCCAAGGAAAGTCATATGTGCGTAAAATCACAGCAGTTTGCTGTGCGCTTGTTTTACGGCATTCATTATGAATTAGCCTAATGACAAAAATTATTCAAAGATGTTTCTTAATATTCAAATCCTTTAGTCTGGTTCAGCACATCAGGATGTTCATTGTCTGATGGAACAGCTACAACACCCCAAAACTTTCTGCTCACAAAGTGAGACAGCTGTATGCTCTCCTCAGGTGTTTACCTGTTTACCTCCTGAGTTACTAAATAGGACATTATTCAAATATTCAAACACTGAGGTCAGCATATGTGTATGTAAGGAATCCCTATGATCCAGGTTTCAGGCTGTAAACACTCAGAATCTAATAGTTGTTCCACGCTCGTCTCTGTTTATCCCTAATATGGTCATTTGTAGCACAGATCTCTGGATCTGAGCACAGAAGCCCACCCACCAACCTGTTGTTAATGAAGGGAAGCCAAATAAAAACAAAATTACATAAAGGGAGCCAAAATGGCTTGCTACAGATAAAGGCTATTCTAGCTGAACTTAAAAAAAGCACATACAAGAGCCCCTTTGAAACATCCGATACTCTTTTGTTTGTTTATTTGTTTTATAAGAATTAGCCAACCAAGTCATGTTCTCAATCAGTCAACCTCATTTTACATTAGCTGTGTCACAGCTGTACTGACCTGTGATGAGAAGAGCAGACAGTAGCAGACAGCAATGTGAGTAGAACTAAAAGTATCAGAGGCACCTTAGTAAGCTGTCACAGAACTACATTACAAACATGAAGCTAAAGTAAGGCCACAGTGTGTGGTCTGTATCAAGGTAACTGTTCTTTTGTATTTATACCTTGTAAAACTACATGCCCACATATTTAGGTATAGACCAAGGTGACGTTGAGAACCTCAGTTTCTCTATCTCTCTTTAATCTGGTTTCACAGAATTTTTTTTTCTCTGCCATCCAAGATTTTACATCTTCAAAACAGTGGAGGCAATTAATATAGCTTGGATCACAATGTTTTATGGGGAAATACAACTCATACAGTGGGTCCAATCATTTTCAGTTCATTATTTGCACTATTTTCTGTTCATTCTGTGAGAGAAGATCCTGTAGATCACTGCAGTTTAGTGGGAATTTTAGGGTCCAATGGCTTCTAGTGCTTCAAGGAGGGAACTCTATTGTGCTCCATGTCATCTGCCTTTCTTTGTTTCTTTATTTCATTTTATTCTTAATAATTTGTGACACCTCGGGTCAAACAGTAAAGCTGTCTATTCTCCCTGACAGAGAAATCTAAATGAATCAGATTCACATCTGCAGTATTTTCATACTGATCTGATCACTCTATGGAAAATGTGTGTTGTGCATTGCTCGCAATTTATTCAGTCCTTCTGTTTTACTAGTTCCCTGAAATCCTTTCTATAAAATGACTTAATTCAAGCAACAGCACTCAGGGGTTATAGTACACATCATGCAAAAAGTAACAGCAGCTGATTATAATCATCTCAAAAAGCCAGGAGTCTTCAGTGCATGTGTAAGAAACCTTCAGTGGTCTTGCACACATGCAATGGAAGAACAATTCTATTTCCAAGGATCTTGGAGGTTTATTGCATAATTTGTATACAATTGTGTAGATAACTTTACGAATACAGAATGCATGGAGAGCAGCATGCTGGGTTAGTGTGTAAACGTTTGTGGTTTTTGGTCTGACAGTGCAGCCGCACGGCACTTCTAGACTCTTCAGTACACCCCCTGCACAGTCTGGCACTGGCAAATTCCTCAACTCCAGCTGTGAGGAGACAGCTAATACTGCCTCTCAGCACTACCTCTCTGTATGATGTATGTATGTAAATGTCAGTATTTAGTAGGTCGCTCCAGGAGAACAGTTCTAAGTCGCCAGATCCCAATCATAAACTTTATCTGTAATCCTAATGGTCCACCAGAGAAACACAAACAGGCTCACCTTACCTATGAATCCACAACAGGAAGAAGCAGCCAGTCAAAAAAAATGGGTTAATGTAAAAGAAACCATCAGTCTGCATGTGCTGCTCTAACTGAAGTACCTGTTTATGAAAACAGACAGTCGTATAAAACCCCAACAAAATGAGGGGAAGGAATCTTTAAATTGTGAATGTTTGCAGATAATGAAGATGTTCTCAGTAACTCCTGAAATTGCCCAGCAGACTTTTATTAACCCAATAGTAAAATTTAAGAGGAACAAATCCCCCGAGATTGCATCAGGAAAGACCTGTTAAATAAAATCAAATAAAAAATTGACAAATCAAATATGCGGTGCTACCTGCTGTGGCAAGCCCTTGTGAATAAGGGAGCTGTTGAAAGTGGCTTTTATATGTGGTCAAGCAAAAAACAAAAAACAGATAATGAGCCAGTCATGAAATAAACCACAAAAAGGGTCACATTTTTAAAGCTCAAAGTCTTCAGATAGTAGTAGCTTTCTTTTTATTCTGTGTGTATGAGTATAAGTGAGAGGTGAGTGTTCGGGGATGCTGACCTTTCTTTTTAGGATGGCTGGGCTCCTTCCTCTTTAGCTCAGTATTGAGGGGAGAATTGGGCAGCGGAGGAGAACTGAAAACAAGAGAGGGGTGAAATGGAGGGGAGGGCTGGGGGAGTTACTGGAAATGGAGGAGCACAGCATTTTCCACTCTTATGGATTATTAGCCCCTCTGATTTCCAATGCCATGATATTGTTGACTCATGAAAAACCAGATGGCATGAATGTTTGTAATAGAGGAAGTTAATATGGAAATGTCAGAGTCAGAGGGCATTAGAGGCAGGAGGCCAACTTTAAAAAACAGCCCACAATCATATATAAGCTCAAATGACCAGACTAACAAAACTGTATAAAGGCATTGTTTTTGCAAGTTGTAACTATCCCAAATGATTATGCTTTGGCTCACAAATAGCAAATTTGTTAAAGCAGACAAAAAGCACATTACGTTGATGAAATTAGTCCTTATTGGTGCTGCTGGACTTTGCTAGGTAATCATTTATGGAGTTACGGGTAATGGCTGAATGAATGTTCCTTCTTTCTCAGAGGACAATTTAAAACGTTTGGCATTTAAAAAGTAATCTTATTGTGACTGTTAGCTTACGTATGCAAATTTAAAAGTTTAGAATCGTATAAAGTGCAATCACTCACTAGCCAGAGCAGTTTTGTGCTTATTTCAAATAGTTAAAAAATACTTATTTTGTCTGTCGTTTGTAGACTTTTTTTAAATCTTTTTTTATTTTATTTTTCACAAAACAAGTAGCTGAAATGCTTGCTATTATACTACCCATAAAAAATAAAAAGCAAAACAAAGTTTTAGACCTCAAGTAGCTACACTACAAGGCCACAGTGTCCCTCATCAAGTTCTATTAAACTTGAATTTTGGTTTTGATCAGTAAGATGAAGTGAGTAGGAAAAAAAGGTTTTGTCACTGTAGATCATTAAAATATTGTATTGCTACCTAATATTTTTCAGTTAACTCCAGCTTTACCTTGGGAACACTGAAAATCCTTTGCCATAAGCCAAGGGCCTTCCTAGGTCATATAGACGCACCTCCAACATGACCACACATGGGGTAAACAAAGAGCTCACTAACATCAGCATCTGTGTGGGAAATAAATTCAATCAATTAAAATTTTAATAAAATAAAAAACACTATTCTTGTAGTAATAATATATACATAAACATGTGTTTTAAGCTGTTAGACTGAGAGAACATTAAATAATTGCTACTGTTTTACATAAAAGTTAGCCATTGGTGAACCATAAACTTGGTTATTTAGCAGAAGTTTTAAGAAAAGAACAAAGCAAAGCTGTTTAGGGATCGGTTTTAATGCTGCAGCCATTTTCAAAAATATTGTATGTTTACATACCAGATATAGTGCCAGACATGGGGAGAGGTGGTGGGTGCATTTACACTCCAACAATCATAAAAGTTAATTTGTTAATATTCTCCTGCTGAGAATACGTGTAACTGTTTACATTTATTTCCTACAGAGTTTATTATATTTGGCAATTATCCAAAAGCCTATGGAAATCTACTTTTTTCTATGATGTTGTTCTGGCCTGTCTACAAATAGACTGCTGTGACACCAATGAAATCAGTTTGCAGACAAACACACATTAAAAACATTATATCGCACTATCCTAACTAGTAAATCCTATCTCTTTATACTAAAAACAATACCAGCAACACTGTATTAATGATAGAAGTCAAGCTGAAAAGGCAATTTTAATGGAAATACTCACAGAGTTATCACACCCTGGAGAGATGGTCCATGAGCCAGCCATGGTGATGCTCAGCTTAGGGTAATCTACAAGAACAAAAATCATATTCATCATCATGTGCTATCACATTCAAAAAAGAAATGACCAGTGGAATCTCTCAGGGGAAACCACATGTTTTATTGGAGGCATACCAGAGTTTCTTAAAGAAAGACAGAAAGATGGGAGAAGGCATGTCCCCAGCAGCCTACCTTTGAAATATAGCGCTGTTACCAGTTCAGACGTAGCCAGATCAATCACATACAGACCATCAGAGCTTCCAATACAAAACCAGCTGTTGTCACTGCAGGGCCCCCAAACAGAAACATATGGAAAAACCATGTTAAGGGGTTTTCTCGCAAAAAGAATTTTTCATTTGGGGTCAGACAAACGACACAAAAGATCAACATATTGATGTGATGAAGTGGCAAGACATGTACACCATAAAAGTATAGGCCTTGATTCAAGTTACCTTTGACTTCATGCAGTCTAAACTATATACATTCAGCACACTGGAAACGAATACCACAGAGAAGAAAGGAGCTAATAATAATGGATTGGATTTATATAGCGCTTTTCAAGGCACCCAAAGCGCTTTACAATACCACTATTCATTCACTCTCACATTCACACACTGGTGGAGGCAAGCAACAGTTGTAGCCACAGCTGCCCTGGGGCAGACTGACAGAAGCGAGGCTGCCATATCGCGCCATCGGCCCCTCTGGCCAACACCAGTAGGCAAGTAGGGTAAAGTGTCTTGCCCAAGGACACAACGACCAAGGACAGAGAGCCCAGGGATCGAACCGGCGACCTTCCGGTTACAGATGCGATTCCCAACCCCCTGAGCCACAGTCGCTCTGCTCTTTTATCCACTTCCTGCTCTGGGCTGCATGTTGAGGTTTTGAGTTTGTGGGCAATTTATGTTTGGAAGGTTTTACATTTTTGTGCATCATTATTTTCATACTACTATGTGGAATCTTACTTGAGCAAAGCCCGTGAGCTACTTTAGTTTGGCACATCAAGCTGCACTGTGAAAAACATACATAACATGCTTTAGTTCCCTAGTGTCCCAATTTATTTATATATTTAAGCTTTGCTTTTCACTCTGACACGTCAGCATCACTGCTCCTTCAACCCCTCCACCAACACAACATCCACAAGTCTCCAGAGCAAGATTTATTTATCAGTACCCAAATTTATAGAAACATACTCGCAGGGAATGATGAGCTGGAAGTCCAGATGCCAAACTCTGTTGTGCCAAACTGTACTGCTGTAGTAAATCAATTATTTCAAATGTGTGCTGTCTGAATAGTGTCTAAACACTGATGCTAACAGTGACTAGAAATGATTACTTTGTCTTATACAATGAATATGTGGCTTGCAAAGAAACTTCAACGACTTCAAATGATCACACACTGACTCTGCTTCCACTTGTTCTGTATTTCACTCTAACAGTAAAGTGTGAAGTCAGTAAGTCGCTGAGCTCTGCACTGAGATCACAAGCTTTCCTTACAGCAATTAGGAATCATACAAATCTAGTCATGTCTGCATGTTTTTCAAGTGCCTGCCTCCTGTCACAGCAACAATATGTTTCAACGGTCTGAAACTTTATGCTTCGAGACAGCAGTTTCCCGCGCCGTGTGAAGTTTCCTTCAGGTTTCCTGTGAGTGTGTGAACACGTGCAGCAATTAGTCCATACGGATGTGGCATGTCATAAGGACTTTTTTTCCAGGAGCTTGTGACACTGTGTTAATGGCAAAAATGTGCAGCTTTTTTTTTTTTTTTTTTTTTTTATTTGACATATGTGTTTTAAATCATTTTGCTAATATTCTCCTGGATGACATACCATTTGCACTTTGTGGAATAATAAACAAAATAGAGCCCTTGAGAATACATATAGCTGACAGTCGTGCTTTATTAAGATTCCCTGTCAAAAATGAAGAGAACCAGATCTTCCTTGTGCTAAAATCAAACAATATGATCCACTGAGAGGGAGGAAACGAGTAAATGAAAGGCTTAGATCTAGTTTTTTCTTGTGACTAATGATTGAAAACTAATTGTAAACTACATCTACAACTCTGTGAACGAATCCATTCATCCACACTGTTTAGTTTATGTAGTTTTACCAGTTTAAAGGAAGTTATAATAAGGGTCAAGGCACCTATTCCAGCTAAGCTGTACTTACTTTTCTTGGTCACCATTGATGTCTGATAGAGGCCTACATAAAGCCATTTTGAGAACAGGTTTTGAAGTCTCCACTTTATCAGCAGACGATTTTAAAACACACCCTGGAAGAAAACATCCAAAAGTAGCATAAAAGTAACTGAGTGAACTTTTCCAACTAGTTTAAAGAACTATCTGTTTCATGTCGCGTCACCTGCTTGATGGCTCACAGTCTCTCGGTGCATTTGATGTCTTTTTTCCATCTTCTCAAGGTCCATTTTGGTCACTAGGTGACACTTGTGGTCGTCACTGAGAGAAAAGCACCACACCTAAAACAGACAGTTGTCTTTCAGCTCGTGGAATTTCAGTGTCTGAGCCTTTTGAGCTGCCGCGTACCTCAGTCACTAACCTGTCCATCAGTTGAACCGGTGATAAGATGCCTGTCCTCTTCCAAGAAGTATGTAGTGAGCAGTGGAGAGGCTAAAGGATTAAGGAAGTTCAATATTTTCAAACCTTCAAATTTTAGAAAATTGAAAACTATGGTTGAATAATCATAACTAATTTACTTTATGCTAATGGAGTGGCTTCTATCACAGGAACCCTGGGTACAGAAGGGAGAAAACCCCAGAAAGAGATACCAATCCTTAACCAACAGCCTAATCTGACATCCCAGTTTTTATAGTCCTGTTTTAAAATAGAGTTATCATTTCTACTGTACAAAGTGAATAAGAGTATTGCAGGCTAAAGGGGCGAAGCTCAAAAGAATGAATGTTTACCGCTTCACCAACATGATTTAAAATATTTACGTCATACCTGAAAGCACAAACGACTGGAAGAAAACAGCTTCAGTTTTTAAATCCCACACCTGACGAGACAAAAGTAAAAAGCTAAAAGTCCAAGTAAGGTGTGCACAATTTGTTTTTCTAAACCATTACACATCACTGTGGCTAAATAAAAAGTGTAAAATTTAAAGTAATACCCTAAAGGTGCGGTCTTCTGATGTGGTGACGAGGATATCGTTATTCCAGGGGCAGAACTCTGCTGATGTTACAGGTCCCAGGTGGCCCGTCAAGGTATGGATAGTTTCTGGTCTCTGATGTGGAAAAAACAACCGTAAAACTTGAGTAAGAACAAGTGGTGATTACTGTCTTGTAGTAAATATTTTTTTAAAAGTCAATGAGGTGACTGTAGCTCAGCAGGCAGAGCAGGTCATCTACTAATCTTAAAATCAGGTTTAATCCCTGGCTGCTCCAGCTTGCATGCAAAATATCCTTGCGCAAGATCTTAACCTCAAGTTGCTCTCTGCATCCATCAGAGTGTAAATGTGTATGAATGTTAGACAGAGCATAGAAAAAAGTGGTTGTATGAATGTGAATGTGAATTGTTGAATGAGGCACATGTTTTAAAAGTGCTGTGAGTGATCAGGTAGAGTAGAAAGTATAAAAACCAGTCCATTTACAACCCTTTAGCTTAAATACATTGACCAAGTGGAAGACGTGCAGCATGATCATCTGGTACCTTTGAGCTGAGAATACATGCAGTTGCTCCCGTGCATGCAGCCACTCGTGCATCAGAGAAACAAAATGAAAGATGAACAACCTCCCCCAGCAAAGTCCCGATAACTGTTCCAGCTGCAACTTTACCTGCAAACCAAAATGTTTGTCTGCTTACATTTAAACTTAACAGGAAAATGATCATTTTCACTACATCACGTGATATGAAGCGTGTGCTAAAGTGGCTCCGCAACATTGCAAAACAGAGCTCTATAATGGGGAAAAATGTGTGTGATTTGGGATGGAGAAACGCTTTACTGCAGAGCACTGCTCACAGCATGCAACAATTCAGGGTCAAACACACAGAACTATGTATCTTTACCCTCCTGTGTTCTCTTCTGGCACAATTCAATATCCCAGACAATGACGTAATCAGCAGAGGCGGAGCAGAGGATAACAGGACTGCTTCTTTTTCCAAAAGTAAGGGCACTGATGTCACCATGGTGACCAGTTAGTATGAGGGGCTATGAAAAAAAAATACTTTAGTAAAGCATGAATGGTCAATGGTCAAGAAGGTCAATGACATAGCAGCTCATGTATCTCACAATCCATTACAATTCACAGCTAATCGCCTGTAAAGTGACAAACATGACCTTGACTCTAGCACAATTTTAAACAAAGATCTATTTAGTAGGTTCCCTACTGTCTGACAAAAACACCAGGCCATTTGTGATTGTGACTAAATGCAACATTAAAATATATAAAAGATGAGTGGATAATGTATAAAAGTTTGTTTGCCTGTCTGTGCATAAAGGTTTCACCGGTTTTGCCATTTTTAAATGTACTATGCTGGAATCCACATAATCTGGCCCAGGGCTAGTAAATGTGTAAGAAAGAGAGGTTAAACAGCCACCTGCTGGCCTTTTTAGGTTAGTGACACTGTTTCTTCCAGATTAGTTCACCTTGAAACAAACTGGCTGGCAAAATGACAATAAAGTCCGTCATGTAAGAGGAAGAGCAATCTGTCCACGCGTGGCTTGTTTCGCGGTCATGGCACGAGTGAATTAAGAAACGAAAAAGAAAGTTGTCTGAATGCAGATGAACTGTTTGTTTAGTTTGCCATGATATGCTAAATCTAACGTGCAAATCTGGTATTTATTGTAAACTTCGCTGCAGCATTTCAGTAGGAATCCATGTCTGTGGGTCAAACATTCAAACAAATACTTTTTAATGACATTTTTGTATATATATGATTTTTTTCAGATGTATTAAATTGTTCTGACGCTCTGTAGCCAGAGTGCGGACCATGGTGCAGACACGAACAAATTACTTAACAAACCTTCTGCTGTCCGTCCCTTGTGCTGTAAACGAGCACTTCCTTGCCGTGCTGTGGTATGCTAAAATAAGAGTAACAGCATGCGAGCTGCCGGTGTGACAGGAGTCTGTCACAAGTCAAACTGAGCTTTTCAGTCAGCATCTTTGCCATCTGTCACAGGCTAACACCGTGACACGACCCTCCGCCTGCTGTGTTACGATCGTAACGCTAATTATCTCCTGGAAGAAGTACGTGGAGCGTCATTAGTAACTGTGTGTGCGTACTCATACAGTTCCTGTCGTTATTATTAACTGTCCGTGCTCGTCGACACTTTAATCGCTTTAGAAATGTTGATCGTTGCTATGACACCGAACAAATTTCCGCCACGACAGATCGTCTATGTGGCAGCGCTTCACTCAAGTCACACAAACACGCAAACACGCACTGTTCTCTCACGTGCTTTAATCACGTTTGTTGTTTTAAAAATGTCTTCACGCAACATTTCGATCATCAAAACTGTACGCTTTGCCCAGTTTATGTAGCTTTTGCATCCAACTCCAGAAGTATTTGGAATTAGGGTTAGAGTGGAGCTTCTACAATAAACCATCCGTACTTGTACTTCACCATTTGACCGCAAGATGGTAGTCCCCGTTAGATAGTGTGCTTCTTTCTGTTTAAAAAAATAGAGAGTGATTTGAGTCACAATCTAACATATATTTATACAACAGAGTTACTTAATTAAATTTAAATATGAAAACTTAGGTGGCATTATTGATTACAAGGTTATTTTGAGCTTGTGTTTATATTGTTAATGTTGCTCATCATCATTAAGCTATAAATAATTTTATATTAAATATTTTTATATTATTGTTAGTTGTAGTATTAGTAGTAGTATGCGCAGGATTTTATTTTATTATAAGTTTTTACAAGGATTTCAAGTTGCTGGGGACCCACAGAAAAAATGATTCTATCAGAGAGAAAAAAAAGATGTTCAAGCTAATTGCATAAAAAAATACAATAAAAACACAGTCCGATTACACCTGTAAATAAGCTCGTTACAAATTCAACTTTGCAAAGAAAGCAAGTTAGCCAATGATAAACTGATAAACAGTGACACTATGCTCAGTGGCATATTCAGTCTGCTTAAGTAAGTTCACTTTAAGCATTTTTAAAGCAAAATAAAAGCATACATAATAATAATAATAATAATAATAATAATAATAATAATAATAATAATAATAATATCACTTTTATTAATGCTTTTGTTGGACTTCACATTGCAGCCTTGTGCCTAAAGTGTTCTGTAAAAAGAAAGTTCTTCATGGCGAAACGAAGAACCAATAGAAGACATCAGAGGACAAGAAGTCTTAAGTGGATTTCGAGTCATCCTGTTTGCTAACAGTTTATAAAAATAACTAACGGAAATGGGGGTTGCTGGGAATCGTAGTTCTCCCTTTGAGGTAGCGGATATGACGCATGTGTTGTGCAGCGGGTAGCTGGGTGTCGTCCGCAGTCTCCTTTGCTGTAGTTGGATGAATCAGTCGACGTTGACAGTCAATGGGATATGACAGTGCTTTTGTAGTACGCCGCTAACTTTAGCTAGACCGTTAGCTGGCTGTCAGGTCTTTAGGAGTGCGTTAGCCGAAAGAGAGAATTTCCAGTGCCAAGGCATTTTTGAACAAAGTTGTACAATTCGTCCGCCTTAATATCTTTATAAGATGACGCTGATGATGTTTTCGGCTAAAGGAAGCTAATTTAACTTAAGCTAGATGGCTAGCTACCGTGTCATCAACTTGTGAATGTTATAACTTAGTCACTGTGCGGGCCATAATAACCTTATTCATTGGAGAGTTTAGCTAACTAGCCGTTGTATTAGCCGGGTAGCATTACAGCGTGAAGTGAAAATCGAAACGAAGTTAAAGTAGTGCTAGTGAAGCTAGCTAGTTTTAACCCGTAGAATGAAAAAGACACAGCCTGACACATTGGATTTTATTCCTCAAAAAGACATCGTATACAACAAACTTCTGCCGTACGCGGACAGGCTAGACGCTGAATCCAATGATATTTTGAGTAAGATAAAAGGAAACTTGGGCCGAGCTGTTCAGCTTCGAGAGATATGGCCCGGTGTCCTGTTTTGGACGAGGAAACTTTCCACGTAAGTAACACTAATCTCTAATGTCCTAATGTAACAGTTGTTGCTCACTTGGTAATGTTTGCAACATTGAGCCTATTGAGAAGTAACGCAAACAACATATATTTTACCACTGTAACTCGTAAAGTGTAAAATGCGGTGTGTTTATTATATAATACGCCGAAGTGTTTTGTAGGAACTGTGCGCACACTGATCAGTCAAACCGAAAACTTAGATTTGTTTTGCGTGTTTTACGAAACACGGTCGTTTCCTCACGGTCTGCTGTGCTTAATTACTTATAAAACGCTACACAGCTTTGAATGCCCGGTAGCTACAGTCTGTCGGGCATCTGATTAGGGACGCCACGGGTTTCATAATCAGGCCAGTGTCAAATACACAACCTGACCCAGACAGAGCGGCACAGTAGTGGGTCATTTAATTGCTGTTCTGCAGCTGACATTTTTATTTTGAAGCAGCGAGTCAGATGACGGCTCACCAGATATCGCAAAATTTAAATTTTATGGTTTCCTGTCAAGCTGCCTCAAAGGCGGC
This sequence comes from Aulonocara sp. 'chitande type north' Nkhata Bay, assembly GCF_057382095.1. Lineage (NCBI taxonomy): Eukaryota > Metazoa > Chordata > Actinopteri > Cichliformes > Cichlidae > Aulonocara > Aulonocara sp. 'chitande type north' Nkhata Bay. The sequence goes on from NC_141356.1 coordinate 29,716,089, forward strand.
CCTTGTGCATAACCACCTTTTGATATGCATTATAATAGTTTCAGATCATGTTTCAGTGGTCCACGTGGCTTTCTGTTGAATGTTTGTGCCAAGCTCTTCAGGTGAGGACATATATGGTCTTGCTTAACTCAGTACAGTGCATAAACATGACATTTAACATTTAACCCCCAGATTTCACCAGCAAAAAAATATTGTCGGTATGGATAGTTGATTACATTATGCTGTTTGATGTTGTTGTACGTGGTTGCAGGCCTGCTTTAATCCATTTCAGTCCCAAAAGCTGGCTCATTGCACTTTTCAGGAGTGACTCACTGCCGGATCAGGCAAACGGAAAGTTGACTGTTATGCTGACCCAGATTCGGTTTACCAGTATTTTTGCACTTAAAGATTGATTAAAAAAACATTTTCATTTTAAATTGTCTACAAGCTTTATTCAAGTGTAGTATTTATTTTAAATATGACTTTTCTTAAATTATATTGATTATATTGATTACCAAGTTCATTACATTCCTGTGTCTTATGCATGTAAACACTTTTGACCTCTTATTATCTGTCCTGAAACTGGAGTCATTTTCCCACATTCTCTTCTCCTTAAGGTACATGAGACTGTATGGGCGCAAATTCAGCAAAGAAGACCATGTGCTGTTTATCAAGTTGCTCTACGAGCTAGTGATGATACCCAAACTGGAGATCAGCATGATGCAGGGCCTTGCTCGGCTTCTTATTAACCTCCTCAAGTAAGATTGGTTCCTGTCTGGTTTACTCAACAACTTGTACAGATGTGTTTTTGGTTTCTCCAAGAGTGAAGTTACATTTAAACATGCCGTATGCTCACCAGTGATGATTTGTCTGGTGAAGACTGCATGATCAGGTAGCTTTTGCGTGTTTCTCAATTTCTATACATATGTCATCTTCATCTTAACAGGAAACGAGAACTCCTGTCAAGGGAGGACCTTGAGTTGCCATGGAGACCGCTGTATGAGCTATACGACAGGATTCTTTTCTCAAAGACGGAGCATCTCGGCCTCAACTGGTTTCCCAAGTATGCCTGTGGTTTTAAGTGAAGCCTGCAAATGTTGTTATTAAAAAACAAAGAAATAAAAACAAATGAAAACTGTGCTTAAACTTAGAAATGAGGTATACTTTTTGGTTTAGCTGTTGAGTCAGATTTCACAAATTAGGTGGGATGTTTTTTTTAAAAGCAGCAGAAAATGTGCTTTAGGCAACATTTATTTCACGGTTAGTCTGAACTGCACATATGATAGTCAAATTGCACTGAACAGCTCCTTCACCTCTACATTGTTTTAAAATATGTGATGCAATCATCTTTATTAATCCTTCTTTGTAAAAAAAGCAACTATTTCCTATTCACAACCTCTTTAACACAGCACTTGACCAGCTATGTGGAGATTGGAGGAAGTCTGATTCCCTCCAACTCTCCTGCTATTTGTTAGCCAACTTTTTGTTGCAGTTTTTGTGTGCGCAGCAACGCTGTCTCAGAAAAAGAATGTCCTGAAATGTGCATTATCATATTTATTGTTTTAAAATGACTCATTTCTCATCTTTCTCTAAGTTGGCCAACTCTTCACTCTGCCTGCCAGTGACATTGTCAAATGGAAGGATGTCTTAAAAAGAAAAAAGCTTGCTCCGCGACAAGTCAAATTTTTACTTTTTTCATTTCATAACTTCAGTAGACTGTTTCCCTGGTGTTGACATCCATTTATTTATTTTTCTCAATTCAAATTAAAAGGGATCCCTTGTGATAGTTGCTGTTTAATTCAAATTATGGCCTGGTTATTTTCAAACAGACTCGGTTTGTTATACCTCAGGTGACAAGCTTGTCATGTTTTATACCACGTAATGTTTGTTTTTACCAGGAACTATAGCCGCTATGATTTTTACAGTTTAGCATGACTTTAGAGATTTTACAATGTTGGTCTGTCCTGTGCAAGACGTTCCTTGTGAAGTTCTTAGCAAGCAGTGCGAGGTGCTCTTTTAGGGTGCTATGGGAACATTGCTACTTTGCTAGCAAAATGCTTTCATATTGAGCCAATGTAAGCAAGCTGCTTTGGTTGGTCAGCTAATCCTTGTCCAGCCCATATTAATGCACACAAAAGATAATATGTTGTATAAGTTGCTGCACAAGTAATAGGCACTCTTGTGTGCTGAATGTTTTTTTTTATGCCTTTGTCTCCTTTTACATTCAGTTATCTACGGCCTCGTTCATCCTCTAAACACGTAATGATAAAATTGGTTCAGAGGTGGTAAGGATAAACATTTCTCTTTGTGTTTTTTGTTTTGTTTTGTTTTTACTTTGAATTCATCCTTTGAGACACCATGTTGCATGTGAAAGTAAAAACTGGACACCCCATATGCAGCTTGTGAGAGAAGGAAAAAAAAAATCAGGAGTTAATCAATGTTAACATTTCACCCATATTGGAGACTGTCGCACTGCAGCTAACAAATTTTTGTATCATTCTACTCTTCCCGATAGCAACCATTAGCTCATATTAATAGATGATTCTTTTATTTAACATGTTTTCTTAAATGCTTCTAATCTTTCATGTTATGTTATGATGGCATCAGACTTTGATGACCATATTAAGATGTAGTACAGTTTACAGTATTTATGACACATTGTGAAGCATTCATTATGTTTTATGCTTGACTTTAGTTTCATTAACTCATAAGCTGTCTAGCTTTTTGTTGTTTTTCTTGTTACACATCCCCACTCTAACCTGTTTTGAAGTTCTTGGTTTACTGAGCAGCATTTTCAAGAGTCTAGACGTTTAGGAGCCCAAGTTCTTATAATTTTGTTTTTAAAACTATAAACATTTTTTCTAGTATTTGTAGGTTATATAGCGTGGTCCTTACCACAGAGTGCGCTCACTCACATTTTTCTGCTGTTGGATTTGCATATTTTGGGGTTTTTAGCTGGTGTGTTGTGGGCTTACAGTGTAAACAGTAGATCAGTAGGTTGCAGTTTGGCTTGCACAGCATCACTCATAAATGCGGCTATCGATTAAGAATTAAATCTGTCAGCTACAGCTATCTAAAGACTCGAGTGATGCAAAGACGGATAACAAGCTGTTGAGTGGTATTTTTCAACCAGGCATGGTTTGACTTTGCATGTCAGTAAATAGATGGGATTGTAGAAAGGAGCCTAAGAACTCTGGTTATATCACTCTCTGTCATTCAGTCTTTATGTAAAGGTAATCAAGTCAGGAGTTTTTAATTATTATTTTTTAAACTAGTGGAAAATTCGTAAACGACGCTAATGTATCATATTTGTAACTCTGTTATGTAAGAGTTATGGTGGTGTCAGTTAGAAACAGATTAACATGTACATCTTTATTTTGGCTTGAACCCAGTTAGTAAGCTCAGACAGTACAGGTAACATTTACTCTGCTTGTATTGTCACTATACACCGACCTGTAAACTTTCCTTTTTCACAGCACGTTAGTCAGATGTGTCAAGAAGTTTCTGTGTGCATGCAATTAAACTGAGATTGCACTGATGTGAAAGCTGATTAACTGTAACCAACATCAGTCTTTTACTGACAGCCTAATAAAAAACTTTTCACTCCTTTTTTCATTACAGCTCTGTGGAAAGCGTGTTGAAAACACTTGTGAAAAGCTGCAGACCGTAAGTACACCTTAATATATCAATTCATGAATGTCCTCATTTTACCTTGTCTTTGGATTCAGGAGTTTAATAGTACTGCAGATGTTTGGTTTAATAACTGCGTGTCAGTCAGAGAATCTCTTGTTTATATGCATATTGCGTTTCTTAACCCTTTATTTAAAAGTTGGGCAAAGAAGCTCTATGTTGTGTCATTTTATTATTGCAAAGCTTCAGGTTCACCAAAATAGTACACTTGCAGGTATCTTAGGTGAGCACTAGGATTCGTCCTTAAGTTTGCACTTAGGCAGATAATCCTATTATCTTATCTAATTCTGTCTTGTGTGAGAGTTTCCTCTTAGTGTGAGAAGCGAGAATGATTTGTGGTTTGCTGCTGAGACGCTGTGGATCAGCACTGAGGGAGAGGGAAGGACACTTGGTTTTGTTTTATTAATTTATTTTCCCCCAGGATCACCAGTGAATACAAAATCACAGAGATGGCTAGGTGACCTGAAATAACCTGCAGAGTTTAAATAAACGCAAAACAGACCATGAAAATCCTCTCGGGTCTTTGACCCCTGTGGAACCGTAGGATTTATCCTAATAGCTAAAAATGTGCCAGGTGTATGACTTGTAATCTCCCATCTGTGGGACATTGTGCTCTAACACTGGAATTTCAGTAGCTGCTGCTTGTGTGTACTTGAGTCACTTGTCTGTAATGTGAGCACAAACATGGCAGATGATGTCAACGAATATATACTCAAATGAAGATAATGGTTCACAGTTGAATGCTTTTGCTCTGAAGCCATATAAAGTCTTATTCGGTACTCTAATGGTATTCTGAATAGTTAGAATAATGAGGAAATAAAATTTATATTGATTTATTTTTCACATGTAAGCATATTGCTCTCATGTAAAGAAAAAAAAAATATTGAATGCAGGATTTTTTTTCCCTGGCAGTATTTTTACAACGTGATATTTTCTGTTTTAATGAAGAAAAGTACTTTGTGTGCTTCTACAAATGGCAGTATTGCTACAGAAAACCCCCAGAAAACAAAACAAAGAGTTTGCCTGGATTTCCCAAATTACCAGTTCGGCCCCTGTACTCTTAAATTTGATTTTCTGATCGATAATTCAGAGAATACTTTGACCATTTCAGGCAGAACTTGTGATAAATGGTCACCCTTACATGCAAAAATGACTCCTTAAAGTTGCTGTAATGTGCATTGTCAGTATCAAATCGTGTGACTTGACCACACCTATGAATGTTTAATTCTCTTCTCCGCTGTTCCCAAGAGTAGCCTGTGTATCTGTGTTTGTGTGGTTATCATCAATCTGCTCCTGTCCTGTCTGGATTTGTATTAGCAAAAATGAATGAGAGGCAAATGTCTGAACCTTACTACAGATTAGAATTCTTTTCTTACATTACAACGCAATAAAATGTATTCAGCAATTAGAAATAAGAAATCATATTCAGCATCAGGCAAACTGTTATTTATAATGTTGATAATTTCATAATAGATGCATCTGAATTCGCTTAAGTAGAATCAGCAGTGTTGAAGGTTATTATTATCAATCAATCAATCAATCAATCAATCAATCAATCAATCAATCAAAATTTATTTATATAGCACATATTAAAACAACAGTGTTGACCATAGTGCTTCACAGTCAATAAAAACATGAGACAGTTAAAACAAACAATAAAAGAGGACAACAAACAATAGGTAACAACGCAACAAGCTAAAACAGCCAACTACACAGAATCAAAAGCCAAAGTAAAAAAATAAGTTTTAAGACGTAATTTAAAAGACTGGATAGACTCGGCAGTGCGAATATGAACGGGGAGGTTATTCCAGAGTCTGGGTGCCACGGATGCAAAGGCCCGGTCGCCTCTCGACTTCATTCGAGTCCTAGGTTGTGCTAGGAGCCTGTGGTTGGACGATCTAAGTGCTCTGTTGGGATTGTATGAATGGAGTAAATCAGAAAGATAACTGGGCGCTAAATTATTCAAAATATTAAAAGTGAACAAAAGCATTTTAAAATCTATACGATATTTAACAGGGAGCCAATGTAATTTGGCTAAAATTGGAGTTATGTGTTCATGAATTCTCGTACCTGTTAAAAGACGCGCAGCTGCATTTTGAATTAACTGGAGCCGGCAAAGAGAGGAGTGTTGGAGGCCCGAGTAGAGGGAGTTACAGTAGTCCAATCTGGATGTAATAAATGCGTGGATAAGCTTTTCAAGGTCCTTTAAAGGAAGGAACGGCTTTCTTTGGAAATCTGACGCAACTGGTAAAAGCTGTTTTTTACCACGGTGGACACCTGTTTCTCGAGTTTAAAAGAGCCATCCAGGAACACTCCGAGGTTTCTTACAGTGGACGAAAGATGGCTAGCGAGAGGGCCTAGGGCATCAGCTAACTGGTCTAGTGGAGTGTGACTACCAAAGACTATGATTTCGGTCTTATTCTCGTTCAATGTAAGAAAATTATGTGATAACCAAATTTTAACTTCATGCAAACAGTTGAACAGAGGTTGCAAAGAAGCAGTCTCATTGGATTTCAAAGGTAAATAAATCTGGATATCATCGGCATAACAGTGAAAGGAGATGTTGTATTTACTAAAAAATTATCCCAAGGGCAACATGTACAAAGAGAAAAGAGCAGGACCGAGCACGGACCCTTGAGGCACACCACAATAAATAGGGGCAGAAGCCGAGGAGTGTTGCCCAATAGCAACAGAGAACGACCTCTCTGAGAGATAGGATTTAAACCAAGATAAAACCGTACCTTTGAGACCAACAACATGTTCCTACTTAGTCTAGTCTTAAGTAATTCTGACCCAGGCTTTCTTTCATTGCTGGTTTTAAGTACTCCTTAGAAGTTGTCAGTCTCCAAACCTGATGTACACGTTCAGGTTGTCCATCTTTGAACCACACTTTAAGCTCCTTTGAAGGTTGAGATGTTTCATCTGTTCATATACAGTGACTGGCCATTTTATTAGGTACAACTGTGACTGGCCGAAAACTGAAAATGTAAAAGTTTGTTGGTTCTAGTTGAACTTGTTGTGTTTTTGGATTGCATATTAAACATTTCTCCAATAAAGTGGATGGTAGTGTATTTTTATGAGCAATCATGTAAATGTTGGTGGTATTGTCACCATGTGTATATAATAATAATAATAAAATAAAAAAATAAAAAAAGCAAAACTCTGATTTTGTTTCTCTCTCTACCTTTGTGCAGGTACTTTTCAGAGGCGGCTACTCAGGAGATGCTGGATGAGTGGAGACCACTCCTTTGTCCCTTTGATGTCACCATGCAACGAGCAATCAGCTACTTTGAGCTCTTTCTACCAACAACTCTGCCTCCAGATCTGCATCACAGGGGCTTCAAGTATGAAACCTCTTTTATTCTCTTACATGTACACTGCTATTCAAAGTTTGATGCGACATCAAAGAGAAAGTAATCAAAAATGAGCTATGATATTTAGCAGTATGTCTACACAGGCCTACACAGTCATGTGTTCCAGTGGCAGATTGTGTTACGTAATTCAATTTATTAAAAAACGTCACCAGTTACGCTGGCAGTCCTTATGTTGATAAGGAAAGATTTGCACTCTTCTTTCAACTTTAGCTGCTTGACTTTATGAAGAATCAGCCTTTGTATGTGAGGGGAGGAAAAAAGCTTTTCTTCTGAATAAAGAAGAGATGAATGGAAAGACAGAGTCAGCCTTCTGCAAAAGTAGAGGGTCCCGATACAGATGTCATGACTGCCACTCAGAACTGGCAGGCATAATGGAATAAGTGACTGTGATATGCAAGGGGCGTTTCCCATAGTGAGACATAGAAACAAGTGCTATAAAAGAGAACAGAGGCACAGTTTTTTTTCTATCCTAACCAACTGCAGTGAGACATATCGACTCTTTTTTTAATACTCTGTATTTTTAATGCTTGTTTAAAAAGGATTTTTTTTCAGTTCATTACTATATTAGCCATGTCCTGTCCTTGCACATTATTTTTATTATTATTATAATAAATGATAAATCTCATTGAGATTTAGAACTTTTTTTAAGCAGATGTGTACAAAAACAAAAATTAATACGATAAAAGCGCACATTATAGATGCAAATGAAGAAAAACATGTTAAAGAGTAGTTTCAGTTAGGCAAACCTTTAAAATGTTTCAGTGAAATCAGAATCCAGTTTAATTAAAGAAGTGTAAAGATTTTTCACCAGCAGTAACCATTACTGACTATTATCCTGACTTTTAATTAACAATGTTTAAGAGTGCTGAGGAGATGCCATCTGTTCGTCTAAAGCGTGCTGCACTTCTACCAGGGCAATAAAATATCCTTGAACATACTATTAAATTAATGTTTTAATTTATATTAGGAAAATTTATCATTCATGCACAGCATAAGTTTGGGCAGCCTGAAGCAAGATAATAACGCTAATGAGCTTTACTAAAGCTTTAGCTTTAGCAAAGAAGTAAAACTTTGTTTTTGCATACACCAGCTATAACACCATCAAGATGTCAACCTTCTGTTTCATGGGTACTGAGTAGCTTTTACTGCATTATTGCCCCTTATACACAGCATTAAACGCTGTTTGGTTCGGCAGTATTCTTTAGTGCCCTTTTACTTGTAAAGCCTTGTTTTGTCTTAATTAAAACAGTGGACTCCTTTAAATGAAGAAATGTTGGTTAACATAAACTATGTAAGTCAAAAGAAGACCTGGAAAACTGAGGATTAAATTGCTCATTTGCTAATCAGAGAGACAAAGTAGGACTGCAAATAGATCAGCAGAAAGTGACTGTAATATTGTAACTAGTGGTGGGAGTGATCTCCTGAGGTTTGTGTGACAGCCACAGATAAAAGGATGATGATCCACATGTTTAATTTGGCAAAGATTTTACACCAGACGCCCTTCCTGGTGCAATCCTCATCATTTATCCGGGCTTGGGAGCACTAGGAGTACTCCAGCACTAGGAGTACACAGATTTGTGGTGCTGGGTTTCATAAAAGGAAAAACGGAGTCCACTTAAGTTAGCTCCCTCTGAATTCAGATGTCAGTTGGTCAAGAGCTGAAAAACTGTCTGATACAACAGGGACAATGATCTAAAGAAGGCCTAAAAATCCACCAGGAACTCTTGTCAGAGCCACATATTAAAGCTTTTGGCCTTCACAGCCTCTTGACTTAAAAATATTTGAAACGGTGGGGTAGATCTCAAACTTGCTGTGTGCTTAAACTCTGACATCTTCAAAGAGGAGCAGTTACTAAGTGCAAACTCATGGGTGCTTCTAACTGCTACAATAATATTTTCGAACCAGTGGATTGAGAAATGGTTAATTCATTCTGTCTTTGCCATGGGGAGTTATGTTACTTTTGCTGTTTCCAACATTTGTGAATTGACATAAATGTATATTTTTAAACCTGTAATCAAATTTAATTTGAACAGCTGTGCAGTAGATTGACTGACCCAAACATGGAAATGAGTTTTAAATTATTAATGCTCACCAAATTACAAAGCTCTTTGTAGGACAGTTATAAATAATTCAAGATTATAGAGTTAGAAGATAAAACACTACCCTACATTGTTTTCTGCTTATAGTAAGGGATTCACATCATGTTTAACCAGTGCTCCTCTCCCTCTGCCTGAAGCATACTTTCATTGGTCGGTTAAATGTCACACGTGTGTTATGAACTTGAAAGATTTATTTCCTGATTTTGCTTTTCTGACAGGTTGTGGTTCGACGAGTTGGTCAGCTTATGGGTATCTGTGCAAAATCTTCCGAGCTGGGAAGTTGTAAGTGGATGAATGTATAATTTTTTTTTTTCCATATGTACAACATTTTTTTTTTTTTTTTTAACCTTTCTTATTTAACATGTCGTCATACGTCTTTGCAGCATCTGGTTAATCTCTTTGCCCGCTTGGCCAATGACAACATTGGCTACATTGACTGGGACCCTTATATTCCTAAGGTTTGTTGCTCCTTCCCACTGCACATTACACAACTTAGCACTTGCTTGTTTTTGAGGATTTTGGCACATGTTCCTATGTTCTCTGGGTTTGTATGTCATGTCTATTGCTGGTTATCAAGCAAACAAACTATCAGGTTTCTTTGTTGAGCTTGCTTTCCTTCTTGCATCATGTTTGCGTATTTCCCCGAAGTGATACCAGTATCTGTCACAGATAAACATTCAAAGAACTTGTCAATATCCAGGTAAACACACAAACAATATCCCTGCTAATTTTGTTTGTCACATTGCAGATTTTCACAAGAATTTTGAGGAGCTTGAATCTTCCTGTTGGGACCAGTCAGATGATTGTACCACGATACGTCACCAATGCCTACGACATCAGCCATGTGGTGCTTTGGGTGTCAGCCCTCCTGGTTAGTTTGTAGACCATAAATCATATTATGTTACAATATACCATATAATTTACTGCATTTACTGTACAGTTTGCAATTAGGCATATGTGATATTCTCAGTGATATTCACTGTACCAATTTCAGGGAGGACCCAGCAAGCAAGCTCAAGCTCAGCTCAGTGGCCTTTTCAACAGTATTACATCCTTCTTTCACCCGTCAAATCATGGCCGGTGGTTGGTGAGTCATTTCTTCGTACTTTTGGATGACTGGAACTAAACAAACCATAAATGTAGACTAGCTCATTATATCAACGGCTCAAACTAGCTTGTAAATGGAGAATATAAAAATATATAATATATTTTATATATAATATATATAAATAAACTACTGCTACAGTTAAAAACCTTTTAGTAATGAAATATTAAGAGTTGTGCTCTCAAATTGAGAAACTCTCCTTCGTTAGAACTTAGTTCAGCTTAGTTTAGTATAAATAGCAACAAAAAATAACCCCACAACATTTTGCTCGGCTCAGATTGGTACATGCAAATACACGACACCATGTTTTTATAACTGAAACCTTGTTACTACAAACTACCTGGTGGCACACATGGACCACTAAATACAGAAATCTGTCCCAGTAAACGACCTAAGCTTGCAGAACTTTTGTGTTTACATTCTGCCACACACTAACTTAAATTACTAGTTCAATTCAGAGTCTGCAAACTCCATACTTTTTGTATTATTTTACCATTGATGGTAATGCAGGATAAGAAAAAATCCACGTTTTCAATACAGACAGTCTGAAAGTGTGTTGAACTGTTGATGGTTAAAAACAAATTAAGACATTCTTTAACTTCTTGTCTTAATAAGTGAGTTAAAGCTGTTGTATAACATCTATCATACTAAATCAAAAGAAATCTTGAGTCATGTTGTTTTGATTTCCTTCAGTGAGTGTGATTACATCACTCATCCAGCTTGGTCCAACTATAATTCCAGCGTCAAATTAACAGGGACAGGGGGAATAGTTGCATATCTTTTTCCAGGAAGCCCCCTGAATCTTTTTATGGATTATGTCAGACTCTAGTTCAGAAATAACAGCAGGACACGTGAATGAGATAGCTGTGATACTATTAAAGGTCACTGGCACCCGGGTCACATGCCTTTCTGTTTTGAGGATCCTGTCTTTAATCACGGCAGGTAGCAACATGTCCTGGTACACAAACCTTTGTTTTGTTTAGGGCATGAGTATGTGTATTTAAGGGTGCTGATTGCATAGATGTGAGATGTTGTTTTATTACACGTAAACACTGTTTTGCAATCAACTAAAAAAAGAGTAGCAGCGTGAATCAGCTGACGATCTGGTGGGATGGGAGACCGAGAGTTGAAAAGTTTGACAATCACATGACTGTACTTTGTTGTTGTTGTTGTTTTTGTGAAATTTCACTTATACTCTTCTGATTTTTATGGACCTGAGCTCATGTACAAACATATAAAAGTGTTTTAGTATTATATTGTATATAACATATAAGATGGAAAAATCATAATGGCAGCATTGCTGTGAGCCAAAAAGCTATCATGATCAATAAATCCTCAGCTGGTATGTTCATGATGTCATCTTCTAACAGCACCTTCTACCTTTCAATTTGTCCAGAGTACATGGAAGCCCCCCAGTGTCATCTCTTTGTCATGCATCTATCTTTCTCCCCCTCTGTTTGCATGCGCAGATGAAGCTCATGAAACTGCTCCAACGTCTCCCAGCCAGCGTGGTTCGGCGGCTTCACCGAGAGCGCTATAAAAAGCCCACATGGCTTACACCAATACCAGGCAGTCACAAGCTGACAGAGGAGGATATCACAGACTTTGTGGAGAGTATGATGCAGCCAGTTCTGCTGGCCATGTTTAGCAAGACGGGCAGTCTCGATGCAGCCCAGGCCCTGCAGAACTTAGCGTTAATGAGGCCCGAGTTGGTCATCCCCCCTGTGCTAGAGAAGTAAGTTTGTACTGAAGTAGAGAATCCAAAACGAAAATTTGGCCCTGATTGTGCTTCAGAGTAATCTATTAAAAAAATAGACTACATTTTGTGATGAAAACAAAAGACTGATTGTTCCCTCGCTTTGCCACAGAACATACCCTGCTTTAGAGACTCTAACAGAGCCCCACCAGCTGACTGCTACTCTGAGCTGCATGATTGGTGTGGCACGGAGCCTAGTGTCAGGTGGGCAGCGCTTTCCTGAGGGGCCCACTCACATGCTACCCCTGCTCATGAGGGCTCTGCCTGGCGTCGACCCAAATGACTTCAGCAAGTGCATGGTGGGCACCACTGATGTTCATCTCTGTTATTGCTGAACTTCCTAAAACTGACACAAACTTCATTCGTGTTCCTACAGATCACATTCCAGTTTATTGCTACGTTTGTGACTCTTGTGCCTTTGGTGGACTGTTCGTCTGCCCTGCATGAACGAACAGACTTGACAGAGGTGAATTTCTGTTTTGTTTTTTTTCTCCATCTTTCTGCATTTAAATCAAAAGTGTTACATCATCCTTACGTATGACTTCTGTTCCTTTTTTTTGGCACCTTTAAGGTGGAGAGAGAGTTGTGCTCAGCCTCAGCTGAATTCGAAGACTTTGTGCTTCAGTTCATGGACCGGTATGTGCAACATTAATACAAAACTGTCTACATTAAAGGAGAGAAACTGTTCAGCAGCAGTACAATTCTCCATTGTTGGGTCATAGTTCCCATTCGGTATTCTTGTAGTCAAAATTTAGTTTCATATCATGGCAGAGGAAGTTAAAATGAGTGTGGTAACAAATTAGAAAAATTATTTTCCTCTTTTCTTAACAAATAACTAGATATACTTACTCTTTATAACTGATTTATCTATATACACCAGGAGTATTTTCTATATTCAGTATCTATTTAAACATTTTTTTTCTTTTTTCTCATTTTCCCCTGCATAGATGCTTTGCCCTGATAGACAGCAGCACTCTGGAACAGACCCGAGAGGAAACAGAAACTGAGAAAATGACTCATCTGGAGAGCCTGGTAGAGCTCGGACTGTCTTCAACCTTTAGCACCATCCTCACACAGTGCTCCCTGGACATCTTCAAGGTTAAGACTCAGTCTCGTCTTTTCATGCTGTTACTTGTACATAAACAGTACTATAGAAAAGTCTAATATTGAACAAAATGCTTTCTAAATAATGACGTGAGTGTGAGATGTCTGAGAGCATGTTTTGGGTCATTGTCAAGTTGGATAATGGATTTTGGGGCATTGTTTGGTGAATAAGAATTCAGTCATTTATAGTGAATTGAGGTTTGCGTTTACCTCAACTGCAAGAAGGCAACAAGTATTTGTTTTAAAAGCATATTTATATTTGATTTAAAACTATGATTGATCAAATTTCTGGAAGAAAGATGCCCCTATATCTCCTATTAAAGTTGATGCATTATACTCAGCCCATCCTATAATTATTTCAAATTAAATACCTTCTCTGATTTGAGTTCAGAGGCATCCTTTGTTTGTTTTGTTTTTCTTAGTTTTTAATTGAGCTTTTATTGTGAAGCATTTACAAGCTTACCACGTACAACAACATCTGGATGGGAAGGATGACATAGTGACGAGGATCTGAATGAATGAATTAAGCAGCCTTATTTTGTCAGTTTGGCCCACTTAAATGTACCTGGCATGTTATTTGGAAATATCTAAGTATATAACAAAATATAGCAATGCAAGTTTGTCTTGCTTTAAACCAACACATTTTTATCCAGGGGCTTCTTTTTATGCTCCTTAGAAGGTAAGCTGAGGGCCAGCTGTCATATGTTATAGTTAACTACACCCTAGACATCATCTGAGAGGTGGCTGATATCTGACTTATTAACTGATTCTTGCTATTAAACAATGACAGTGACTGATGTTAGTGGGCAATAGCAAATCTTTGAAGCTTTGCTCAGGGCTGAATCTTCAAAGACGGTTTAATTATGGCTTTAAGTTTCGTTACTTTCATTTTCCTCAAAGGTGAGGGGAAGAAAAAAAAATCATCATTCAGCTAATGGAGGCATTGTTGTTTAGAACATTGATATCTGCCCCAGAAATTCACTATTGGTGCATCTCTGCTTCTAATTGACTGTTTTGGTATCTTTTATTATTAATGAAAATATGTTACGTGTTTTTACAGTATTTATACATATGAACACATTTGTCACTTTGTTTTAATAGGTGGCTCTAGAAAAGGTGTTCAACTTTGCAACCACGAACATCTTTGAGACTCGTGTAGCCGGCAGAATGGTTGCTGACATGTGTAGAGCTGCAGCTAAGGTAAATATCATTCACTCAAACTCCTCGTGGAGCTCCTTAATTTATGTTTCATTTTCATTCTGCTTCTGTTTTCAGTGTCACCCTGCCGAGTCACTCAAGGTGTTTGTACCACACTGCTGCAATGCAATAAATCAAATTGCTGTCAGTAAGTAATGCTCACACAGGAATAGCCATATGTAGTTGATATTTCCAAATACCTGAATCTGGTTTTCCCTCCCTGAATTGATATTATTTACCTGATGCACCCCCCCTTTTTTTTTTTTTTTTTTTTTTTTTTTTTTTTTTTTTTGAACAGATGAGGAAGTGTTGAATGAAGAGGAGCTTGACAAGGAATTTCTGTGGAATCTCCAGCTGCTCTCTGAGGTGAATTGACTTCTTTATAATTCCAGTTAACTTATCTGTTTGCCAATTCCTTACTTAAATAATTCTTTGCCTTAACATTTATTTTACCTTCTTGCTGTTTGCACCTGCAGGTGTCTCGTGTGGATGGCGATAAGATCCTGCCCTATCGCTCTGAGCTGGTTCAGATTTTGCAGTTGACACTCCACCTCAAGTGTAAACAGGGCTACACTCTGGCTTGCAACCTGCTGCACCACATTCTTCGCTCAACAGCCCTCATCTACCCCACAGAGTACTGCAGTGTGCCAGGAGGTTTCCATCAACCAACTGGTGACTACCTACCCATTAAGGTACAAATACCAAATATGCTTTATATATAATACACATTAGTCTTTTTGTCAAGTGCATTTACTGTCAGAAACTGGCTTCAAAGACTACTACTATACTCAACCATTGAGTCAAGGTCAAAATCAGGCACTAGCAATTAGAGACATTTGTCCTTTAACCAGATAAGTCTTAGTGAAGCAATGACCTGGTTTGATTAATTGTCTACTACTTTGTTTAGTCCTTTGATCCTATTAAGTCTCTTCCTCTGTAGAGGCAGGGGTAGTAGATCGTTTGGCTGGATTAGTGTCTTGGACCATAGAGGAAATAAAATGACTCTTATGTGGTTACCAAGTTAAGAGCAGTTGTCAAGTGAAATGTGCTGTGTGCATCTGTTTTAACCAGTAATAAAGAAATCACATACTGATGTCAGCTTTTCTGTTTATCCACTAAACACACAATTAGGGATATCAGTTTTTGGGTCAGTCAGTCTTCTAAAGAATGATTAGATGTTGGTTTTTTTTTTTTTGTTTTTTTTAACTATTAGTAGTGAACATCCAAGAAATAAAAGAAGATTTAATGTATGTAAATTAAAGTTTTTTTTTCTTGAAAAATTAATTTTTTTTGTCTTTAGACCAAAGTTGCATTTGCAAATAGCACCTTAAGTTGTTGTAGCTACACATGGCCCAAACCAGAATAGAAAATATGAAATTCCTGTGATTTATCTTTCTTAATATAATGATGGTAGTGTATGTATATATGTCTCTATGTACCTTATGTCCTCCTTTACAGGTGTACCAATCTCACATGACCATCATCACATATAGAGCAAATATTAAATTCGATATTTTGACTTTTTCATGTTCATCATTCCCCCGCTGATGCATGTTAACCTTACGTAACTTAAATGTCATCAATATTTGTATCTGCAGCAGAATTTTCTTGATAAAGCACCGCAGGGCCATAGGGTGGGTTTTTGTTAGATTAAATAATAACTTGTTTGATGTTAATGTCGTGCAGGACTGGGGTCGACCTGGGGACTTGTGGAATTTGGAAATCCAGTGGCATGTACCCAGTGTTGAGGAGATCTCGTTAGCGTTTTATTTACTGGACCTTATTCTTCAGCCTGAACTTCAGCGCCTTAAGAGATTTGCAGAAGGCGAACAGGACATGAGCAGGTAAGGAACTGCTCTGCTGCCAGAGGTCACTAGCTGTAAACTGCATTTTTTTTGTTTGTTTATTTTGGTGGATTCTGTTTGTGATAGATTTGTGTTTGTTAATTTGTACTTTCAGAGATGATGTCCTACAGAGCCTCACCATTGTTCAGCACTGTCTCCTAGGAGCCGGGGGTCTGATGCCTCCACTGAAAGGAGAGCCTATCCCTGAGCTGTAATTGCTTTGATATGATCAAGAAAACCAGATAAACACATCAGTGATAGTCAATAAAATACAGGGGATACAGGGATCAGAGAAATCCTCACTTTATCTGCTTAATTTTAAATGTTAAACAGTTCTGTTTTTTTGTTTTTGTTTTTTTTCTCCCAGGGTTCATAGCATGGTGAATCTAGATGAGACCACCCTCTATACAGGAATGGAGTATGGTGTGTTAATCTCTTCTTAAGACCTATCGGAAGAAGTTTTTTTCTTCTCACATTAGATATAAATTAAAGGGTTTGTTGAAATATAAACTTACACTGTATTATTATCTCAACCCACAGATAAGTCCAGAGAGAACTACAGAGATGCTATCTGTAGTGTGATGAAACAGCTGCTACGTACGTTTTCACCCACTTATACCCCCTCGTAGGCTTGTGATCCCTCTTTATTCTACAGCGACATCCATAACTTCACTGTTCCACCATCTGACTTCTGTTTTGTCTTCCTGCAGAATATATCCTGGAGCACTCAGAGGATGACACAAAGTCTCTTTTCTCCATCATCAAGGTGGGCAGCCAGTAAAGTAACAGCCAAAATAGAAAATACTTGCATTATATCTGTTTGGAAAGCCACAGTGCAGCATGTCTGAGTTGTTAGGTGTGGGATAATGTGTGGGCATCGACTATCATGGTTCCTGTCTCGCCGAACACAAATCAGTATTTTTGTCTGTGACGTTTTAGATTATCAGCGACCTTTTACACTTCAAAGGTTCTCACAAGCACGAGTTTGACTCCCGCTGGAAGAGTTTCAACCTTGTGAAGAAATCAATGGAGAACAGAGTAAGACTGCTCTTGTATATTTGTACTGCTGTTATCCTGGAAGAAGTCATAAAAAAAAAGCACATTTTCAAAAGTTACAGAAGATGCACTAGTGACTGTAGTGACCTCACCCTTTGCATTTACAGCTTCATGGCAGAAAGCAACACATCAGAGCTCTTTTAATAGACAGGGTCATGCTTCAGCATGAAGTAAGTCATTCATAGAGTAACGGCATTGTAGGTTAGCTTTGGCGTTTTTGCATTTCTGACTTTGATTTTGTCCTTATCAGCTGCGAAAGCTGACGGTGGAAGGATGTCAGTACAGGAGCATTCACCAGGAACTGATGAGAGATCTGTTGAGGCTTTCCACAAGCACCTACAGTCAAGTGAGTTCTGCACGGCACCCTTCAGGAAAAGCATAGTTTACATTTTGTTAATACATTGCCAGTGTGATTTACTAGCTTACTAAGATTTGAGTAGTGTTTTGTAAATGATTAATAATTGAGACTTGTTGCCTTCCAGGTACGCAGCAAAGCTCAGAATGTGTTGTTCACTGCACTGGGAACCTACAATTTCTGCTGCAGAGACCTCATCCCCCATGTCCTCGAGTTTCTCAACCCAGACAACAGCGCTGTTACTCAGCAGCAATTCAAAGTATGGCAGTCAGCTTTGCACTAAAAATTCTTGAACAGTTATTTATATTTGTAGATTTATTTTAATACTGTATCTGTATTTCTCCAGGGTGCCTTGTACTGTCTTCTGGGGAATCACAGCGGCGTGTGCCTGGCCAATCTGCATGATTGGGAGTGTATTGCTCTGACGTGGCCTGCCATCGTACGGTCTGGCCTCAGCTCAGCCATGTCTCTGGAGAAGCCCTCAATTGTGCGGCTCTTTGACGATCTTGCAGACAAAATCCATCGGCAGTATGAGACCATCGGCATTGACTTCTCTGTGAGTTGAGTGTTAAGAATGCTTTCAAAAGTGAATCATGAAATGAGGTATTTGCCTTCATATAGTGGTAAAAGCACAATAGCTCAAAAGTTCCCATCTTGAACACAGATCAGATCTTTTACAAAAATGTGTTATATTTATGTTTGGGAAAAAATGCAAAAGGTTAGAGTTATATGATTAACATAGGCTTAAAGTGCTGACTCTTAGCTTTTAGTTGGAAAACTGACCAAACCATTGAGGAATTCCATCCATTTTAAACACACTTTCATATTTTCAGAGCTCAAACTTAATTGGGCAAATTAACATACTGATGACATTTTTACATTTTTGTCAAGAATCTTCGTGGGCAGTGACTTCCTGATATGTGACACAAGGGCCCCACTAAAAAAAGAGGCTCTTCTTCCTTTTTATGCTTTGCCAGGCCTTTCACTTCATTTTCAGTGCAGCATGTGAAATGCACTTCAGTTGCGCTGAGATCAGGTGACTGACTCGAATGTTACAGAACATGCCACGTCCTTACCTTTAAAAGTCCTAAGTTGCTTTTGCAGCATGCTTTGGATCTATTTGCACTGTAAGGCACTGTCCAATCAACTTTGCTCCATTTGGCTGAATCTAAGCACAATGTATATATCTCAGTCTGTTTCTGTCTTTTTTCACATAATTATTAATTGGAAGTTATACATATCGTGCCCTTCCCATGATGAGCTATTCCAAGTCTTCTCAATACAGTCTTGTTATTATAGTTCCGGTTGAGCTTAGGTTTCTCTTTTCAAAGAATGCTGTTCCAGAGCTGGTCTAGCCTTTTTAAGCTGTTTCTAATCTATCTAATCTGCCCTTTGTGTTCTTGAGACTGATTGCTCCATGTGAGAAGAAAGAACCTTTCAATTTGCTCTAATGAAGTCTGGATTCTTGGACTGTATATCCTGACAAGAATTTTCTTTATCATGGGAATAATCTGGCAGACATCAAAAACAATGATGATCTGTGGTCATCTGAGTCTTTTTACGTGTACTGGTTCCCACTTATGTATCTGGTGGATTTGTTTTGTATTTAATGTAGCATGGTGCACTTGAATTTGGCTATACGTTTTGGGTTCACAGCAACAATTTTCCAATGCAGATGCCAGTCATAGCCTCAGAACTTTTCATAAAACTTTTAACTGAATTGTTCAATCCCATGTAATTCCTCAACAGTTACTGGTTCAACCCCATCAGAAGCTGCACTTTAAGCCCTTTTTAACAATAACTTTAACATGGTTTGGTAGTCGAAGGAATTAGAAGTTTTAATTTAACAAACAGTAAAAGACACTGAAAGTTTCATGATGAGGTCTAATTGAACTAGATCAGAAGGTCTCCAAAAGTTGATTCTGTTCATCTGGACGTAGCGTTTTGCGGGAGAATCGTTTCGTCACTCATCCAAGATCAGATCAGAAGGCAAAACTCTGAAATAAACGCACATGTTGAATTTGTCCATGCATTGGAGGAGTTTTGAACTACACTGACCTTACAAAGGTCTCACTTAAATTTAAAAGCTTGTCTGGTAAAACAATTGTGATAATAATTAATTACTTACTGTTTGTCGTCATTATGAGGCTGACTCCAACACAGTCATTATGCATACCAAAGACAAGAGCTTTTATCTGCTGTTAGTCTGAGTTTACGGATTACTCCCTCCTTATGGGGAGTAATCCGTAAACGTGTCCTTTACACGTTCGGACAAAATATTTTTATAATTATATATAAATTGTGTTTTATCCTTTTCCATGCTGTTAGATCCCCGGTGAGTGCTGTGATGTGGCTAAACAGATTATGACTACTGGGAATCCTTTACCTAAGGAAGATGTTCCCTCTGAGGAAGAAGTAGCACAAGGTCTAAAGAGACAGGAGCTCAAGAACTCCGAGTCTGTCGGGTAAGTTTTACATCAACAAAAAGATGAAGATGACCATACCAACATCCTTGCAGTTGAACACGTGAGCAGCAACATAAACTTCTGAACACTGGTGTAACCTTTCTATTAAAATGCTGTTTTAATCTGCATTCACCCTTACTGTAAGCATCATAGGTTCGACAACAAAATGCATGTAAATAATTACATTCTACATTTTTGTAGGAGATACAAGCAGCTCATTGGCGATCTTCTGGACTCTCTCAGCAACGGGAACTCGTGGGTTTTTTTTAATGCACATACCATATATTTGTGCCAGTGTTTACTTATGACAGCCTCTCACTGTAGTTTTGTTTCTCATTCCAGACCTTGGAAGTTTGAACACATTGCAATAGGCTTCCTTTCTTTGCTACTGAGAGATGACCACCAACTCCCTCCAGCTGCTGTTTTGTTCTTTGTGAAAAGCCTCAACCATGAATCTCTCTATGTCCGTAAGGTGCGGCATACACGCGTAGGAACAGAGCTGTGATTTCTTTTCTTTTCCCAGCAGCATATAGATGTAGTACAGCCATTGCTATAAGGAGTTTGCTTGAAGTGTCACATTTTGTCCTTTAGGTGGCGATATCAGCTGTGGCTGGCATCATGAAACAAATAAAGAGGGCGCATAAGAAAGTCCCTGTGAGCCCCTTGGAGCTCTGTAAGCATATGTTTTTGTTTATCCCCCACTACTGTTTTTGTGTATTCTTACTGTTTCTAAAGGTCATCTCAAAATCTGGATTTTATCTTTGATAGGTGGCTTGAAACAGCTTAGTGGCACTGTAGCAGGGGATCGCACAGACAACCAGTGGCTTCAGTATAACAGCAGTACCCTTCCACGCACACAGGTGGACTGGGATCAGTGTGTGTTTGTGGAGAAAACCCATTGGGGATACTACTGCTGGCCAAGGTTATGATTTTATAATGCCTGCATTTCTTTGTGTTTTCCTTATGTGACTCTTTAGCTTTCATTCATTCATTTCTTTTGCTATCTGCTGCTTTAGCAAGAGATTCTCTTCCACACTTCTTCTTTTCTAACTTTGTAATTGTTCTCCAGAAACCTGATGATGTATGCGCCACAGGAGGAGCAGCCCACGCAAAACCTGGCCAGAGAGGAAATGACAGAGGTGCATACAAACAAGCCTGGGAAAAATATAACACACACAGTGGTGTGAAATCATGGTAACTGCAAGTGCAAAACTTTTATTTTCCGCTCTTCTTGACAGTGGGAACAGATCATCTTTGACCATTTCTCAGACCCAGTGTTCATTAACCAGTTCATTGAGTTTCTCTCACTTGAAGACCGTAAGGGCAAAGACAAGTTCAGCCCACGCAGATTCTGCTTGTTTAAGGTGAGGTAGTAGATTCAAAACCAAGGGGAAAAAACAGCTGAAGTGAATAAATGCAACTAATTTGCCTTCTCTTTTTCGCCTAGGGATTGTTCCGTAATTTTTCCGATGACTTTTTGCCTCTGTTTCGGCCACATATGGAACGTCTAGTGGCAGACTCCCACGAGAGCAAGCAGCGTTGTGTTGCGGAGATCATCTCTGGACTGATCAGAGGCAGCAAGCACTGGAGCTTCTCAAAGGTACAGCTCCAAAACAAGATGATCCTCATCATTCAGGTCTACAGACTTTCTGTATTTATCAAGCTATAACTTTGGGGAAATCCACATGTGGAGATTTTTTTGTTATTGGCATTAAACTACGTGTGGAGGCCATTTAAGTGATCGCACCACCACCACTCTTATTGTGGTTGTTTAGGTTAGTTATACTGTGTTAACATTGTCCTTGGTCATTCCATTTCTTCAACAGGTCGAGAGCCTTTGGGAGCTGTTGTGCCCATTGCTCCGCACTGCCCTGTCAAACATCACAGTAGAAACGTATGCAGACTGGGGTACATGCATCGCTACAGCCTGTGTAAGCCTTGTGTTCATTATTTTCTATCCTTCCACCTCCGTCAGTCATCGTACCATCCAAGTGATTGTTGTTTCTCACGCTGACAGGAGAGCAGAGATCCACGCAAGCTTCACTGGTTGTTTGAGATGCTAATGGAGTCCCCAGTCAATGGAGAGGGAGGCTCTTTTGTCGATGCCTGGTGAGTAAAAAGTTACATCTTTGAGGAGATGCTGATGCCGTTGTCGGTGGGACTTAACAATCTGACACTTGTAATGGTTTTTCTTTTCAGTCGTCTATACGTGCTCCAGGGTGGTCTAGCTCAGCAGGAGTGGAGGGTACCTGAGCTACTCCACAGGTTGCTGCAATACCTGGAGCCCAAGCTCACCCAGGTTTACAAGAATGTACGCGAACGCATTGGCAGGTGAGATGCTTTTCGCACCCAGATTAAGCTTAAATGTGTCATCAAGTTATTATAAATTCGTTTGTATATCGTTTTTCTTTCATCCTCCCTCTCTACTTTTCTATCCTTCCAGCGTGCTCACGTATATCTTCATGATTGATGTCAACTTGCCATACACTCAGCCCACCACCTCCCCACGCATCTCGGACTTCACGGAGAGAATTCTGTTGCGGCTGAAACCTTTAAATGAGGGCGATGAGGAAATCCAGAACCACGTGATTGAGGAGAATGAGGTGGGAGTGCAGGATGAGAGGACTCAAGCAATCAAGTTACTCAAAACAGGTGGGTGGTTGATCTGTTGTCACTAACCAAATCAGTTTCTTTGTGAGACACACTCGACTGTGGCATTTATGAAATGATTCGTCCTGTGAATTTCTGCAGTGCTAAAGTGGCTGATTGCGAGTGCTGGTCGCTCCTTCTCCACTGCTGTTTCAGAACAACTGCAGCTGCTTCCCCTGCTCTTCAAGGTGAAATACTCACATTCAGTCTTAGCTTAGCTACCTTCGTCACTACCACCTTCAAGTTTTCTTTTTGTTGTGTTGTATACACTATAACATTTAACCCGTTGCTGTCGTGTTTCAGATTGCGCCGGTTGAAAATGATGACAGTTATGATGAATTAAAGAGGGATGCAAAGACCTGCCTGTCTCTGATGTCTCAGGGACTCCTCTACACAGAGCAAATCCCCATGGTCCTCAGTGTCCTACAGGAGGTAGGTCACCTGGCCGATGTGGCTGTCGCTCAGCTTTTTACCTGCATCACATAACACTGGGGTTTTCACTGATTATCACTGATCATAAAAGAAAGGTTCAGTGGGAAAGACAAAAGAATCAAAGGCATCTGATTATACTTAAATTTCTTTGACATTATGTAATCCTTTATCTGTCCATGCCTGGTATACTGTATTCATCATTGTTCCAATAAAAGGATTGCAAAGACAAACATGCTTATTGTGTACACCTGAAGTATGTTGCTGATGTGAGGCTGGCTCTGTTGCTGTGTGTTACAGATTGCTGGCAGCAGCTCCTGGCACGCTCGCTACACGGTGCTCACATACCTCCAGATAATGGTTTTTTACAACCTGTTCACATTCATGAGTGACCAGAAGGCAGTGAATGATGTGCGGGCGCTGGTGATAAAGCTGCTGGAGGACGAGCAGCTTGAGGTAACTTGAAATGTAAAGATGAATGCAGAAACATGTACCTGGAGTGGCATGAGCAGGAGCTGGAACCTAGCTTGAAGATAAAGAAACATGTGACTCTCGGATTATGTAACACTCGCCAAGCAACTGGCCACTATGTGCTTGTTTATGCTAGCAGGCACTCGCACTGTCTTTCAGCTTCACTGTAGTGATTCAGCGCGCTCCTCGTGGCTCTCTACTCTCTTCCCCCTTCCAGTCCTTTAGCTGTTGCCATGGAAACCACAGGCTGCAGTAATCTGTTGCTATGGAGATAACGTTTCGGATTGAACGAGAGTGAAAGGGAGAAGGATGGAGTAGAGACAAAGAAGAAGTGGGGGATGGAATTTTTGTTTGGCCACTTAAAGTCCCCTGAGCCTAATTTATCGGCCTTAGTGATGCAATACGTTTGTCTTGTTGTATTTAAAGATGCCTGTCCACTGAAAAACACCGGTCTAAGACTGAGAACTCCATTGAGAATAGAGCTAAAACAACATGCTACGAAGCATTTGGCTCCCATTATAGAAAAGCACTGAGTCCCCAGCTGGCTGTTTAAGTCCAGGTAGCCGGTGTATTTCCTAATGGGCCACCCTGCTTCTGACCCCGATACTGCAGCTATGGCATGCCTGGTACCGTACAGTAGTCATCGAGGTGCCAGAGCTCATGTGTCAGTACATAAATGTACTTATGCTGTGCCAACATCGTTTTGGGTGGAAATATGAATTTGAACCAGTGTTGTTTGAATATGAAATTCTTAAAAAGCATTCATTCTTTGATGGAGTCACATGCCTCTGGGAGCACCAGTAATGATTAACACACAGGGGTCCAGGCATTATCATAATTGGATGATGAGTCTTAAGCCTTTTAAATGCATCAGTCGGTGGCCAGTTACCAGATGCAATCCTAACCCATTACCTATGAGCAAACGTCAGCTTTTTAATCTGTTACCTCAGTTGGATTGTTTTGTGTCTTGTAATTGGTGTTATGTCCATCTCATTTTCGGCCTTTGTTTTCTAGGTAAGAGAAATGGCCGCCACTACACTCAGTGGTTTCCTTCAGTGCAATTTCCTGTCCATGGATGCCCCAATGCAGGCACATTTTGAGGCTCTCTGCAAGACTCGCTTGCCTAAGAAGAGGAAGAGAGATCTTGGCTCTATAGTGGACACCATCCCATCGGCTGGTAAGGAACTTGCTAAGAGTTACCTACCAACCAAAGATTGTGTGGGTTTTTTTCAGTGTCATTTGAATTTGAATGGAATCGCTACTCTTGTGTGTTTGCAGACCTGGTGCGCCGCCATGCTGGTGTTCTCGGGTTGAGCGCTTGCATTCTTTCTAGCCCATATGACGTCCCCACCTGGATGCCCCAGCTGCTGATGGACCTGAGTGCTCACCTCAATGACACACAACCCATTGAAGTATGTGTGGTCAGCGATTAATCGCCATTTATTATGGCATATCCAAAAGCTAACCATCACTTCTGTGGCGTCTCCTTTTAGATGACTGTAAAGAAAACCCTGTCAAACTTCCGACGGACACACCACGACAACTGGCAGCAGCATAAGCAGCAGTTCACAGATGACCAGCTGCTCGTCCTCACTGACCTGCTGGTCTCTCCCTGTTATTATGCCTAAAACCTGGTAAAGAATTATTTTACACTGTTGCCAAGTCATTACTGTCCCTGACTGTATTGTCTTCATTTTAACTAACTTTTTACATTTAATCTTTTTTTGTGTTTCATTGGAAACAGTTTGGAACAGCTCCAGTCTGTGCAGACATCAGCCTACATTGGGGAGAGGACCTGAGTGATTGACTGAGATAATACACAACATCCCAGCAGCATCAGATGAAGAGTGGCACTCAGAAGGATTAAAATGTTGTGTATTTATGTATTTAGCTCATTTGCATTTCTACTATACTTAATATTTAAGGATCCATCATAGCAGGGATGAATGGCCTGCAGTTTGTAACATTACTGTACAGATTTTTTGTTTTCTTTTTCTTTTGTGGTTTGCGTGCATGTCCACGTATGTGTGCGCGCGTGTGTGTGTGTGAAGGTTGATGGATGCTTGAAGACATCAGCCGGTGTACCACACATTTCTCAGGATTATATCCCAAGTATCAGCTCTGAGCCAACACATTGTCCAGTGTAGGACATACTCTATCTTCCAGCAGTGAAGTGTTTGGTGCAAGCCAGAGAGAACTGAACAATGGTCTCTTTAGTTTAGACTTACAACTTGCAACACACAATGTTTGTGTGGTTGTTTGATCTATATGTGGTTATATGCATCGTGTATGTGTATATCATGGTATAGCAAATATGCACAAACATTTATTTATTTACCTTTTTTTTTTTTTTGAAGTGCTAAGTTTTCATTATTGTATTTTTTCTTTTCATAGAGAGTATATCTGAAATTAAGTAGATGGCTGAGCTGTGGGCAGCGGAGCCTGTTGTCAACTACTCCTGCAAAGATAGGGAGAGCACAAACTCCCCGCTGCTGTGCTGTGTGGATTGGAGCACAGTGAGATCACTCTTTGACGTGTCTCTGTGCACGAAAAAGAAAAACTGCCTGTCTATAATTATAACCCTTTCCTTTTTATCACAGGTACTATTTACTTTTTAACATAAAGTAATGACTTTGGTTTGCAGTATGGTTTCCCCTGATGACTTAAAATCAGCATTGAAGCCTTTAGTACCTCACTAACTAGAGTAGTGCCAAAACTGCAGTGAGTTTTCTTTCCCTTCTGTTTTTTTTTCTTTTTTCTTCTTGCTTTTTTTTTTTTTAGATATACTGTTTGCTTAATTAAAGACAATAAAATGAAAATATGTTTTTAACAAAAATCTGCATATGAGCGTTTTCTTTTTTTGTCACATTTTTATTGGGATATTATATCAGATACTGGACCAAAATTTAAAAAAAAAAAAAAAAAAAATCAAAGTGTGCAGCATTAGCTTCAGTGTTGATATTTTTAGAACTAGTTTGTTCCAACATGCAGAACACTTGATCCCTGCTCACAGTGTTTCAGCTCTTTACAGAGGGGTTTGTGGCCCTGCTTGAAGTATTGTCCGTGAAAAGCGGGAAAAATAATAATTAATGCTCATATTTTTATTTGTCATATTGATCATGCTGAATGACACCTTTAAAAATTATATACATTTTTGTAATAAATTTTAAAAATTTAAACAGTTTTTGTTGAAATCAGTCTAAATAGATACAAGATAAATAGTAGTTAATAGTTATTTATATGTGTATAATTTTTTTGTTTTTTCACGTCCTTGGCAGAGACTGTTTAAATAGGGAGGCGCCATTTTTCGCATAAACTATAATACGTTACCATGGTGAAAGCAAAAAAAAATAAAATAAAATAAATTGCTGCGGTAATATATTTGACGTGTCGGATAATGGCGCTTCTGTCAAATTTCAAATGTTTGAAATAAATCCCGCAAATTCTCCTTTCTAACTCCGCCAGCTGATTCCCAGTGAGGGAAGCGTTTCTATGGACGGACTACTTGAATGCAGTGGTTATGCTCATGCCCGGATACGTAGACGGTGACTTCATACTCATTTTTCAGTGCACGTCCAGTGGCCGTCGCTTCTCTATTTGAATGGATTTATCGTAAAGAAAAGAAACAAGCTGCCATCTACGTGTTCGCGCTGATTTACACAGACATGTAAGGAAACGTGAAGATTATCGATTCTTTCCGACGGACTGTTGCGTTAAGGTGAGCTGCTAAAATACATTTTTCCTTCTTTGTTTCCGAAGCAGCGGTGCGTTCACTATCGCACTGCCTTAAAAATGATGAAGATGGGCTGTATGAAATAATGAGGATCGCACGATCTAGTACAGGTAGTGTGCTATATTTTCTAAGCAATAGTGAATCCTGGATTGTGCAGCCCGTTAAAGCCTTAAAACCAACATTCGTTTTGATATTCAGAGATTTTTCTTTCTTTCTTTTTTATTAAGCAGACGCTGCTGTGTGTGTGAGAGAGAGAGAGTTAAAGGGGGCTGATGGGGAGGTAAGGTAATTGGCCAAATGCAGTGGTGCATAGCCTATTATACCCGTGTCTAACGTTTCTGATCAAATTGTAAGTTATCCATCCATTTCTCCTCATTATCATTATAACTGTATTGAAGACCAGCCCATAGAGCTGATTGTATTTATATTCTTTGTCGTTTTCTACCAAGGTGGCAGCAATGGTGGAAGCATGTGCTCCTTCCTCTTAGAGGAATAATACTGAAATTGATGAATGTGGAGTCGCTCTAAATCATCAGAGTACAATGAACACCACTCTTACACCCTCGGACCTGGTGGATGTGCCAAGACTGCAGACCTTCAATGGCACCCTGGGTAACCAGACCCCCTCGGGCTGGGCCGTGATCCACACTGCTACCTTGACTTTTTGTTCCCTCCTCCTCATCTTTATCTTCTTCCTGGGCTCTTATGGGAATCTTGTGGTGTTCCTGTCTTTTTTCGACCCGGCGTTTCGCAAGTTCCGCACCAACTTTGACTTCATGATCCTCAACCTGTCCTTCTGTGACTTGTTCATTTGTTGCGTGACCGCTCCCATGTTTGCGCTGGTGCTCTTCCTGGATGCAGGCGGAGGGGATGGCGTGTCAAAGAGTTTCTGCTTCGCCTTCCACTTGACCAGTTCGGGTTTCATCATCATGTCCCTGGAGACGGTGGCTGTCATTGCTTTGCACAGACTCCGCATGGTTTTGGGACAGCAGCCCAACCGCACTGCTTCCTTCCCCTGCACGCTGGCCCTGACCGCCTTGCTGTGGACATCCAGCTTCACATTGGCTGCTCTCCTCACCATGCGTGCATATCCACGCAAAGATGGACCCTGCTTGCCCCACTTTGGCCTGGGGAGTGGGCAGGCCAGGGTTGTGTTGTACGTCTACCTGGCAGTTTTTGCCTTTTGTGTTGCTGTGGTGTCTGTGTCGTATCTGATGATTGCTCAGACCCTGAGGAAGAACGCACAAGTAAGGAAATGCCCAGTCATCACTGTAGATGCCACCTGCCCTCCACCCCCACCACCTCTCATTGCAGCAGGCTTTGAAAGCATGCAGTGTGCCGTTCAAGGCCCCTCTCTGTACCGTAACCAGACTTACAACAAACTGCAGAATGTACAAACGCACGCCTATACCAACAGGACAAACCAGCCGGTGGTTCCAGGGGCCGCCCAAGGAGCCACCTGCTGTCAGCTGGTCTCCACAGTCAACTTAGCCACAGCCAAAGACTCCAAGGCAGTTGTCACCTGTGTAGTTATAGTATTCTCTGTGTTACTCTGTTGTCTGCCGATGGGAGTTTCACTGGCACAGGATGTTTTGTCACCAGAAAGCAGCTTTGCACATTACCAGTTCGAACTGTGTGGCTTTGTGCTCATTTTTCTCAAATCAGGCATCAATCCATTTGTGTACTCGCGCAACAGTGCAGGCCTCCGCCGCCGCGTACTGTGCTGCATTCAGTGGGCCGCACTTGGATTTCTGTGCTGCAAGCAAAAGACACGCCTGCACGCAATGGGGAAGGGGAGCCTGGAAGTCAATCGCAATAAATCCTCCCATCACGAGACCAACTCGGCCTACGTGCTGTCACCTAAGCCACAGAAGAGGCTGGTAGACCAGGCTTGTGGACCCAGTCATTCCCGGGATTGCGCTGGCAGTCCCAGGGCGACAGGTACACGCAAACCTCGCCTCCCGAGCACCTCTACACCCATCAACACCCGGATTGAGCCGTACTACAGTATATACAACAGCAGTCCCTCAGCAGGGCCCAGCTCCCCCACCAGCCTACAGCCTATCAGCTCTCAGACATTTGCCTTTGCCAAGTCCTATGTAGCCATGCACTACCACACTCACCAAGATGCTCTGCAGGACTTTGAAAGCACCTCAGTGCACCAGATTCCCGTGCCCTCGGTATAGTCAAAGAACAGAAAGCTTTGGACAATCTCTCCATGACGTTAAATCCAATGTGAATCAAAGGAGGAACGTGTAAACAGGCTATTTTTATGTCTTTGGACTCAGTATTAACATTTTGTTCTCTCCTACAGAAGAAAGATGTTGCGATTTTTGTGACTGGAGAAATGACAAGAACCAGAATTACAGTATAAACTTTGCCTTTGAAACTGAAATGAGAAACAGATTTAGAATAAAAGTTTATGTTCCAGCAAGTTATTTATTGATATTGAATTGATTTATTGAGGTTTTCACTGAACCCAAAGTCACCAGTTGCTAGTTTCAATCCCAGTTCCTCTCTGGCTGGAGATAGGAGTGAAACCAGCTTCTTCAGCATCAGGCCACTATGAAACCCCATACGGCTGTCAGTGGTACGTGGTTGCACCTGGATAGACTCTCTTCTCAAGAGAAAAAAAAGAGTCTGAGCCTCATACATTAAAAAAAAAACAAAAAAAACCCCACAATAAATAACTGGCAAGTACAAATGTAATGTCTGTGAGATCTACACCTGTTACTGTGCTGTTACTACACATACACATAGCATCAGCGCCCTCTGGCGGCCGAATAAATAAAACACTAAATTCTACACTTAACTTACTTGATCAGGGGTGTCAAACCTCAGGCCCAGGGCCTGGAATCAGCGTGCTAAAGACTCCAATCCAGCCCCACTGGACAGATTTGAAAAAATGTAGAGAAAGGCACAAGTTTTGGGGCTTTTAGCTGTTTTTTCACAAGTTTAACAGCTTCATTTTTACTGATTTAAAAACCTCCCATATAACCACTCAAGCTACACCAAACAAATTCGGTTATTAAAAAATAAATGACAGAAAACTTTCTGCGGTTTTCATTATCTACTATAAAAATGTGTTATACACAGGATACATTGGGTATCAATTGGTCAGATGGATGCATTTCTTCTGTAGTTGAACACATTTATGCACAAGCCATTCAATTACTACAGTAGAATTTCTTTATCAAGTAGAAAAAACTGACACTTTCTGTTGAAGTTGCACTTTATTTTTATATTTAGATACCTTGAGGATTAAATGTGGTCTTGAAATGGTCCAACCCACTTAAAATCAAAGCGGGCAGTTTGAGTTAGATATCCCTGAACTACATATTTCCCTAATGTCTTAAATCTACTCTTTTCTGTGGTAATGGAAAACTAAAATAAGGTTTCATGTTTTGATTTTTTTAATTTTTTGCTGTAAATGCATTGGTTTTTATTCCAGAGATACAGCAGTAGTCAGATCCCAGTGTGCATCTTCATAAAACCACAAAACGAACCTTTTAAATGAACCTGCACACACTCTGTACATCCTACAACCTTACACTCACTTTTATTGTTATTCCACAGCAATCTCTAATGCATAAGTTACACTCACACAGCACACAGTCTCCCTGCTGTGAAGCATTTTCAGATGTTTTTCATATCTACAAGTACAAAAGTGCCACAGTCAAGCAGCTAATCAATCCATATCTCTCACTCACACACTCACACACACACCAAAACCACTTTGAATATTGTTAATTCCCCTGATGATTCGTCACTCCTTTTCTTGCAATCAATCATCACAAAGTGAAGCATAGATATGAAGTTCAAGCAATAACTCCACTGCCTGAATTTGATTTAAGTTAGAGTCGGGCTGATGTAGCGTCACCCATCGCACAGGTCATGGGAGTGTGGGCGGGGCCTGTTCTCCCTGGGCTACATGAGGTCCAGCCTCAGGATTGAGTTTATTCTCAGTTTTGGCTTGTAGCGCAGTCTTAAGGGCATCTTGCTTACTAAGTGTCCTCGTTCTTTATGTCCTCCGTGCACCGCTGCTGTTCCAGTAAAACTCCGCCAGTTTAACTGGAGAGTGACAGAAGCCCATAGTCATCAGCAGTGTCAAGAATCCTGCATATGACCGGTGACTCAACCTACAGAAAAAAAAAGCCATCTTCAATATGGTGCCTTTCATTTAGGATGATATGCCTGCACAATGCCAGTATAGTTAGATAATTAAATCAGTGTTTAGATCAGTGTCATTTCCTTTGTCAAATCTACAGGAAGTACTGCAAATATTTGCAAATATCTAGGCATGTTTATAATAATTCCTAATTAAACCAAAAGTTATATATTTTAACTTGTCACAGAGAAAAGGCATGAAGGGAACAAAATAACACCAAGATTGGCTCATGTATATCAAATTTATCCATGCAGTTAAACAATCTGCAGTTTCTTCTTTATATTTATCCCTAAAACTGATATAAATGTGTTTTACAAAGGACTAAACCTTCACATAAGATTCATAATGTTACTAAGCAAATTCTACTGTTTTCTTTTTTTGCCACTCAGGAGTGAAACATAAACTTACCCCAAGGACATACTGACAAGTCTGAGGCTCCAGCATATAGACAGTGACAGCATGGGGAGACTCAGACTCCTTACATCTGACAGCGAGAAGAGAAATGATATGAGTGAATCAAAATGGGAAACACTGACAACTCAGTCTTACTCATCCGTGGACTCAGGCTGATGTGCTCCACTCTTCATCCCCTAGTTCTAGGTAACTGTTCACTCACTTGAGCTTGACGATGACCTGTCTGGGCTTCCCTGTCAGGTCACACACATCACCGTGGCCATAGAAGTGGGAAACCAACCTATTGTGGAGTAAAGGGGAAAAGAAAAAGTAGTGGGTGGATATTTTTGTATCCCGTTTACAGCGATTAGTGTTCAAAAATCTGAAAGGCCTACTTGACTTTCTGCACTCCGTCCTCTCTGAGCTGGAGGGATCGGGCGACGTTCTTCTTGGCCCAGTCGAGGTGTTCATCTGCATTCCAGTTCCCCACCACTACAATGTTCTTCCCTTGCTCTTTATCCTACAACACAAAGAAAAGATAATCTGGCTGATACAGAAAATACTCTCGCTTACTGCTTTATAGCCAGCGTACAATCTAAAAAGGTACTAGAAGTGCATTTGATTATTTACTTTTTCCAAGTTTGAATTCACTCGCTTACCTCATGGTACTGATGGACGTGCCTTCCGTAACAGAATTCATATTTCCACCATCCTACACCCTGAAACGCACATGTTAAGATGATTAGTGTTCCCTGAGCAGGTTACGTATCAGTGCTCAGCTTCCAACACATAAATGCGCC
The DNA here is from genome assembly GCF_057382095.1 of Aulonocara sp. 'chitande type north' Nkhata Bay. Taxonomy (NCBI): domain Eukaryota; kingdom Metazoa; phylum Chordata; class Actinopteri; order Cichliformes; family Cichlidae; genus Aulonocara; species Aulonocara sp. 'chitande type north' Nkhata Bay. The sequence continues at coordinate 29,748,756 of NC_141356.1, forward strand.
TCACCCCGTGCAGACAGTACGAGCCACTCAGGAACTCCTTAATTAGCTGTTCGTCTGTCAAGCGAGAGATGTGCGTGGTACCAACAGTGACCTGAGACTGCCCTCCGACGGTCATGGGTTTGTGGGTGGAGGTGAAGGCTTCTTCTCTCACTGCTGACGTCTCCTCCTATGATATACCACAAATGTAAATAAGCCACGTTTCGTGTGCTCAGGTGATCACCGTTTATCTTTGCACGTCTTACCTCTCTGGGCTCAGATGTGGCACCGAAAGGTGGTTTAAGCTGCTCCTCTTGTTCTTTGTCCAACTGGGCGAGCCGCTGAGGCCGCAGAGGGGAGCCCGCCAGAGCCTGGCAGAAGATGGCGTTCACCGGGGAGGATTTGAACCTGCGAACAAGTGACGTGAGCAGGTGAATTTTATAGTATTTAATGGGAAATATATGAAAAATAAAAAGTCTCAGTTTGAGTTTTTCCTTTAAAATGTTGTCTTTATACAACTTTCAGTTAAATATAAGGTTAAAATGATCTGCAAATCATTGCAGTCTGCTTTAAAAGACAAGCGACACCTTACTGTTTTACAGCAGCCAAAAACAGGCTTTAACTAAACAGCTCAGTGCCCCCATAGTTAACACATTCACCTAAACTGCTAAACATCTGCAGTTAAAGACCGAGAGGAGAAACAAATCCCGGGGGACATTGCATCAAAACAGCATCTGTTGCAAGAATTTTGCATGATATTTAAAACATGCGGATCTATCAGCAGCCAAATAAAAGGCTATAACAAAACAGCTCTTCTTTTGTTTTGTGTGCCATTAAAGCATTTTTCTATTTGCTGGTGCTTTCTTAATTTGCAGCGAGTTTGACCTCTCAGGGCCACCGTCTAAATATAATAAGACAAACTAACAAACAAACTAAATACAGGTGTCGCACTCTATTAAAGTGTAACCATCTTAACAGATCTTACCTGTATTTTGGGTGTGCACAAAGCAGAGGCGTCAGCACCACCACCTCATATTCGCAGGTGGTGACCTCAGCGACAGACAAGATCTCGTGCTTGGCCTCCGGATGGCAGACGTACAGCACGGCTGTGGAACGAGGCTGGTCCTGTTTCAGCAAACACGGAGTCCCGTTTCCCATCTCCACTGAGTAGTAGGGAGTCAGCTGACCTTCAATGTTCTTAGTGGGCATCTGACGTTAGAAAAAGGGGAAGGCAACAGGAAAGATATGTGAGACTGAAAAACTAGACTGGCAGATTTGCTTGGTTACTCAGTAGAATACTTGCTTTGGTTTCGGACGGTTTGACGCCGTCTGTCTTCTCAGCTTGATCTGAAAAAAAAGAAAAAAAAAGAAAGGCCAAATATGATTAACGTTCAATTTAAAAAAAAAAAAGAAAAAAAAAAAGCAGTGTAAGATATACATATATATAGAAACTTACCTGTCTCTGTTGATTGGCTCTTTTGAGCCATATTTCCCAAGAAGTACTCTTGTACACTGATCTTCTGTGGAAACATGCAAGCTTAGCGAACCGTAACGAGTGCACATTTTCCATTCCAGTCTAAAAATATTTCAAATAACTCAAAGCACTGACCTGAGAAGTCTCCTTCTCTTCATGGTACTGCCTTACATGTTTTCCATGGCATACTTCGTACGTCCAGTACGACTCAATCTACATTGGTATAAATATATGCTCAGCAATACACTCAAACAACATGATTTTTGTCATGCTCTGCTACTGTAGTGTGACTGTGACTTTAAACTGCATGCAGTTTCAGTCTCTGTGTGGAGGAATATGAGATGAAAAAGGAAAAGTCTCACCCTGTAGGAGCAGCTGCTTCGTTTGAATAGCGACTCGAGCAGTTCACCTGGACTGGGCCCGCCGTACTCCTTTTCATCATCCTGCAGCACCAAACAAATGCAACAAGAGTGATGAGAGACAAGAGATAACACATGCTTTTTTTTAACTCTAGGAAAGGAGGGAAACTGAAACCTTTATTAACGGCTTATTTAGCATTTTGTAACTGATGTTTTAGCATACCCTCCTATTAGGTTGTATTGGTCTTCATTCAAGGCAGAATTACAGACACAAATATTTCAGCAACCTTTTATCGCTTAACACAGCTCTATAGTGCTTCTTCTATGAGGGTTGCTGTGTCACGGCACAGTTACATAGTCTCTGGTTTCGAATATAAAAAGATAAAACAGTCAGTGCTTTCCACATAAACCCTTAGAATCAGATGGTTTTTTGGCACAATGCTTTTAGTATGTTTAATGAAACCACGCAAAATTTTGTCTTCACACCATGAAGATTTTCTGCGTCACAGGCTCTCAAGATACAAAGGGGTCGGTGGACAAGCTGCACTTTTTATTGCCTTTTTTCCCCCCTTCAAGATTTTTTGAGCCCTTATTATTGAGTAAGTACCACAGTGAGTTCTTTTCGTTCAGCACAAACTTTCCCATAGGCAGCAGTGAGAATCGGTAACACAGGATATGTCACAGTTTTTGTCGTTTGCACCAACGTGACAACAATGACGCAGAGTAACAGGAGCAAGCTCTCGCACCTCGGATGTTTTGCCTGTTTTATGATAATTTACTACAGATAAATATAAAAAAAATCTATTAGCAAACAATGCTGTTCACATGTTGTATGTAACAGTTTGGACATATCACATTGATCAAACAACTTCAGGTCCTGAAGAATTCTGTGGAATGACTCACACTTTTTAACGCAACTGTATCACAATTTATCTTTTTTCCTCACATCTGCAGGCAGGTTATAATCACCTGTGCAGAAACAACACAAAATTGCTCCGTGCCTAGCTCTGCTAGTGCAAACTAGTTCAGTGGCGAGCTCTCATAACTCTTTAGATAAACAGCTGTGCCATTCCCAGAAAGTGTTAGGAGTGCTCACCTCCTCTCCAGCCGTCAGTGAAGGGAGGAGACATTTGTACTTCTCCTTCTCTGTTGTGGTCAAGATGACAAAGTCTTCCTCACTGTAAAGTGCACCTGAAGTTGGCTGCGGGCGGGAGATAAACATCTGTTACTTCAACTCAGGTCTTGTGTGACAGAAAGAGAAAGAAGTCTAAAACAAAGTGACATTTACGTCTCCCGATCCCGTTAGGGCAGATTCGTTTCTTTAGTGACACTAAAAGAGGAGACATACCAGCGTAAATTCAGCGCCAGGCCAGGTGATTTTGAAAGGGATTTCGTCTGTGAATGAGGGATAGCCTCCTCTGTTGGCTGAAACGCCGCTGCAGACCTCCAGCAGCCCCCCGACTAACGCCAACAGCAGCACAGCCATCATCTCTCCTTCTCCGGCTGCTGAGCTCCTACAGCCCGCTCTTCATGTACGGAGAAAATGGATTAAAAGCTGCTACAAAGGTTGAGGAAGTCTATTTAACAGACCTAAGATATAACACGACTGTGAAAGACGGATGTCAATACGGTTAAAAAAATACACAGGAAGTAAACTGCCACGTCGTGTTCCGGCTGCGCTTTGGGGTGAAAAAGAAGCAGCGCCACCTGGCTGCGATACTTGGCATGGGCACACAGCTAGATCCAAATGACAGCAGAGATGTTCATTTCTCTTTCTTATTCAACAGCGAGTAGCACTTTATAATATAGAGCAACAATCCAACAGTTTATTATTATTATTATTATTATTATTATTATTGATATTTTACAGGAAAGGAGACACAAATAATACTGTAATCAGCTTTAAATAGTTCACAAGTAAATGTAAATACTGCGTACTTACAGTAGGAAAACACTATTCTTTAGACTAAAATACCTGAAGTTTCACACTACTTCAAATTACACAGTTATGTACTGCTTATGTATTACTTAAGAGTACTTACAATATAATTTGTGTAACTTTGCATGTAAAATACCCAGAAACTATTCACTGCTTAAAATTACTTGGACTATAATTACTTTTTCACTCTTGCAAAAACCTTAACTGTTACTTCCATCTTCTAGCATTTCACCAGGGAAGCATTTGTAGGTAAACATAATTACAATGTAATTTTAGGTACATTGAAATTACATTCTTAGTCATGTGTCATATTATAAAATGCTACTCAACAGTTATATTAGGCTTTTGTTTTTTATGATCCCACTTTCTATCCCAAGACCATAACAAAACTTCAAATATAATTAAGCCCTGATAAAATATTTTCATATCCCAGTCTATTATGCACACTAAAATGAAAGTCAAGTCAAGTTTAATGCCAAACATTTGTAACCAGGCTATAACAATTGCAATAATGTCTCTAAACTCTTCTCATTAGTGAGGTAGTGTAAATTAATCTTCCACTTGACGTGAAACAAGGCTTATATAGTGACTACATAGTCATTGTAAAAGATAACGTTATGCGGCGTAGCATGAGCCCAAATACATTTTATTTGTAATTTTATTGAAGATTACAAATTATCACCAATACTTTGCAGTTTTGTAGTAATCACATGATTATTTTGCTGAACCTTAAATCAAAAATAATATAAATGGATGATAAGGCATTTATGAACAGTAAAACATATGATCTGAATCTGGTCTTTCACAAGAAGATGAAGTGGCTTCATGCAAGTATTTTTACTAACCATTAGCATGGATGATGTATACCTACGATGTGGTGAAAAAGTATTCGTGTTCTTCCTGATTTCTTTCTCTTTTTTGAGGAATATTTGTCACACTTACATGTTCCAGATCATCAAACTACTTTTGATATTGGGCAAAGATAATCAGAGTAAACACAAAATTCTGTTTTTAAATGTTGATTTTCATTTTTAAGGGAAAAAGCTATCCAAACCTGGCCCTGTGTAAACCTCTGGATGTTTCTTTAGATCGTGGGATGTTGTGTTGCTTTTTGAGATCTTTTAGCCTGCTTTAGTTTGTCAGACAGGTTGTACTGAAGTGATTTTGTGGTCCATTAGGTCTGGCAGTAATCAGGCTTCAGCGTGGCAGGTGAAATCAGCTTTCTAAAAAAATGTGGTTACAGTTAATTCACGATGTAAGAAGGGGTCATCCACATAAGGCCAGTAGGTTTGTAGGTCATTACGTAAAAACTGCACTTTGTATTTACTTGGAATGTCTAATATTAGATTGATAGTTCGATATATGTAAGTATGGCAAATGCGCCAAAGAAGGGAGCAAATATACTTTTTTGCAGCACCGTAGATATATTTCCAAGGTTATGATGTGGACATGCCCAGTGCATCTCATTTACAAGCTGAGAATAAAAGCATCCGCATGTTGCGCAGTAATATTTTAAATATGTCACCCTGTCCTTCAAATTTGCCTGTGTTGTGAGAGATCACAGATCACCACAAGATAAACTCACTTTGTCTCACTGCTGCCTCCCGGTGGAAGATTTGGGAAATTTAATTTGCGTTTGTAAGGTCTCAATTATTTTTAATTGCGGCTCTATGCAGGACTGAAGATGAAAGCCAGTATGGAGATACCCACTGAAGAGTCAAATGTCGAGAAGCTCATTTACCGAGCCTTCCGCATATAGCATTTCAGTTCACTTATGGAAGCAATGACTGAAGCAGCTCTGTCCCAAAGTGCATTGTCCCATAATCCCCTGACGCTGTTGAGTCGGCATTGCTGCGTGTTGAACGACTATAAATAGTCTTCCTCCACTTGATCAGCCCCTAAAAAATGTCACAGTTCACAGGAAATTTAAAACATAGACCCTGAAAATGTGTGGCTGCTGCAATTCAGAGTCTGCCTGTAAATGCACATCGACTTGGACAGTGTTCATTTGAGACTGGCATGTTTTCACCTGTTGGTGGAGCTGTTGATGTGAGAATGCGCAGTGTGTGAGCCAGGAGAAAGGGACCAGATTATAACAGAGATTTCCAGACAAAGAGGGAGAGGATTAGGATATAGAGGAACAGGGAAGGATACACGCAAGAAAAACATGCCAGTGGATCATCCAGCTTCTGAAACCACTTTCCTCTGCTTGTATATATAGAGCTTATACTCTCAACTGTATATGAGTATAAGCCTCCTGTGTCCATACAGTATCCGTATGGAAATATTTATGAGCCTGCCTTCATAGATACATATAGAGAGTCTTCTTCACCATTTCTTCCTTGATAGTCAACACTAACAGACTTTGCAGGAGCCTGACTGATGGGAACTTAGCTGAACTCCCCACTTTGAAATGAGCATTTTCATTTATTTCACTGTCGTCTGTGGGGTGAACACGATTTGCATAGATCCCTTCCTTACACCCTCACCTTTTGCATAATTGATACAACTGTCATCTCTCGAACCATAATAACATCATTCCAAAGGGAGCAGAGAGAAATGAATCTTGGCATTTGAAGGTCTCGAGCAAAGATTAAGATATCTCCTGAGCTGTCACCTAAAAATATACATAGAATATGTCAGGAATCAAATCAATACTGGCACATTTGCTTGATTTTCCTAATGAAATTCAGTATTGATTTGCGTAAAGCGCACATGTTGAATTTCTTTGTAAGTTACTACTGCAGCGAGTGCTGCCATAGAAGCTTGAACAAAGGCATGTGTCGAAGTCTATGGAGTCTTTTTTTCTTAACTGAAATGGTGAAATGAAGTCACACACAATCATGTCCTCATCTGTAACACGATGTTTCCTAGCAACATGTGTCTACAGACCAGCGTGCACCTGTCCATGTTTAGATGATTTCTATCAACTGCTATCAACGTTACGAGAACGATTGAGGGAAATGCAGACACATCTTATGACCCGAGCGATAAATTCCACAAATCCCATCACGATAAAAATTTTTTCCATTTGGATCATAGAAGAAACTTCACATCCAATTTGGTCTCGGTGTAGCTGCGTTGCCCGACAGATACTCTTATAAAACAGTTATTACACCAAATATATTGAAATATGCCAATTCTGATGTGTTCACACTCAAAGCCTCAAGCCTTTAATATGAAAGTTGGGACAGTTTTTAGATCATAAGTCACGACGTATAGCTGTGGTATGTCTACTGCTACCTGTAAGTCTGCAACCAACATGATGACTTCTTTAAATTAGCTCTGACTTAGAAAGCACTAAATAAATATTAATGATAAACACTATACTGTTTTACAGAGAGTCTGGTCTTTCTTTACCAGAAACCATGGATTTATCCTGTGTTATTGGTAGTTATTGGTAGTGTAGTTTAGTGTTTTAATCCTTACTAAGTTAAGAATTGCTGTTGATAATTTGGTAGGATTTGACCAGACAGAGCTTACACCCCTGCTGTTTGGGCAGTTTTATTTTTCATGTGCTTTGCTCTCTGTTTCACCATGTTTTTATAAGCTCCTCCCCTAAAACAGAGGGGAGCAGAGTTGATTTATCAGCCAGCTTATGCAATATATTTAACGCTTTAAAAGCACTTCCCTTTCAGAGTCTGATTTCCTTACAGATACTGATAGCTGTGGTATGTTTAGTATTGATTGTGGTATTCATTAATCAATATCGTTTCTTTGGATTTTGTGGAGAATTTTTAAATGATGATAAACACTGTCAGTTCAAATTATCAGTTTGAAGACTCTTCAGTAAACTGGCAGGCCTGTTTACCAGTGTCAGGATTGTAGCGTCAGAACTCTTGATATTTACCCTAAAGCTGATGATTGAGGAAACTCTCCTAATTCTGTCAAATCTGCATGGACACACCTGTCACTCATTCACCTGTTGTGCTTCCATCAAACTAAAACACTGTGTAATAGGCTGAAGGAATCTTGTAAGGGGTTACTACTCAAATTCTGGAGAGGCAAAACAACAAGTCAGTGACACATAAAAGAGATGGATTTAAGCATGCCAGTGGATCAGAGTGCCGCTCTGCACCTCCCTGCAGAGAAGGTAATGAGAGAGTATTTTTGTTTGGATGGGTCTGGATGGGATCCAGATACTGACAGAGCTGGTCCTTGCTTATTTGTCTGAGACGGAGGATCAAATCCTACACGAGAAAAGGGAAAGAACCCAGGATTGAAATGCATGCAGTATAAACCAATAATGACAGGATGCATATTTGTGTTACTGGACTGACCCAGTCCTTACGAGAATATAAACTTGGGCTTTGTTCTTTATTTTGACGTTCTATTTTGTATTTACGGGCTTTTCTTTCTCCCCGGCTGGCGGAAATCTCCAGAAGCGGCTCCATCATAACTAAAACACCCTATGCACCATGGCCATTCTCAAAAGGTGACCATGGATTTTTATGTTAATACCATTATAATACTTCATTGTCTGAGACTTTAAGCTGTTCGAAAGAGTCTCGCAATGCCACACTTGAATACAAAAGTCAGTGAAACCCCAGAAGTGTCCCTTTTGTCTACAAGCAAGAGCAGAAAGTGGGTTAGCTGCTTGAAAATGCATCCTAAGCAGTGCGCATAAGCTAGAAGAGCTTAGTGAAGCTAGGAAGACTTTGAGAGTGAAAGTCATTTGGTGTCTCTTCAGAGTTTGACAGGGAACAGCACAAAAACGGAGAGGTGTGGAACAGAGCTCTCGACTGACTGGATGGAGAGCAGAAACAGATTACATGGCTATTTGATCAATATCAGCACATCAGCTGCTAGGAATAATGTACAATGAGAGCAGTATTAGTAAGTGAGCATATGCTTAACAAGAGGAATCACAGCTATGACTTTAAACAGCATTTATTAAAATATTCTTAACACACATGCTGACAAAACTTTGTTGGCTCCAAGCAAATAACACTTGTGAAATACTGGATGGCAGATTCTGTATACTTTATTGATTCCTCTATATTAGCATATCTGGGAAAGATCACTTTAACACTCCACAGCAACCCACATAAGCTATTTACAGAGCAAATAAATACATTGCTTTCCTAACACAGTTCTTTATCCCCCGCCGAAGTACAGTACGCGCTGCATTCACCAAGTCATTTATATTCACCCGGCTCTTGTGTAATTGATTCAAGCAAACGCCACACAATCCATCATCATTTGAATGCAGTCACAAGATTTCATTGGCACCAATTTGGACTGCAGATAGGTTTAATTGGCTGAGATATGTGAGAGATGATGGCTTCTTCCATATTATGTATGAGTTCACTACAGTCTACTGGCTTGGCTCAGGCAACTAAGTGAACTAAGCGAAAACAAGCAAAGGCAGCAATTTAATGCAAAGATTTGGAACGGTAGCTTTACACTTATATAAGATAACAAGGTCCTGAAAAAAGGCTCCAAAAGTAATAGATATTTATATTTCAGCAGCAAGTTTGCATACTTGGTCCTTGGTTAAAAAAACGTCCGTATGTAATATTGAGCACATGAGGCCACTCGCCTCTGTCAGTGCGCCCCAGGGTGGCTGTGGTTACAATGTAGCTTGCCATCACCAGTGTGTGAATGTGTGTGTGAATGGGTGGATGACTGGATATGTAAAGTGCTTTGGGGTCCTTAGGGACTAGTAAAGCGCTATATAAATACAGGCCATTTACCATTTACTTCAAGTAATACGCAGACATTCCTCTTTCTTACTCTTTAGTTAAGAGAACGCTAGCCACACTTAATGTTATGCATTTTCCAAATGATACAGGCATCAAGTCATTATTGCACTTAGTATGCAGAGCATTTTCCTCCACTACACTTAATGCTCATAGTCTTTCCATCTACTACCCCTGCAAATTAACTGGCTCACTATCTGATCCTAAACTGACATTTCTATTCTGCCAAATGAGAAGTGGAGAGTCAAGAATTTCCATAACGCATGTCATCATGTACAATTGTTATCCTATTAATTTTGGTGTATTCGCTGTTGCGAAAGGGCACTCTCGGAGTCTTGTAGTGTTTACAAGTTATTCATCGTCTTCTCCAAATGCTTTTAAATGTTTTGGCTTTCTTCTAAAGTTCCTGTCACTTGAATATGAAAACACAAAAACTATGTCTTCCAGGTTTTTTTCTCCCCCTGCTCTGTGTACACAACTGTCGGAGCCGCGGTGCTATTTTCAGTTCATTTTCATTCAAGAGCACGCGCCTTCCTTTTTCAGCCCCTTCAAAAGTTTTTCCCAACTTTATTCCAAACCTCAGTTTGCCAGCAGTCATGCAGCCACAGTAAACTATTCAGTAAACAATGTATGGTGTTAACGCTGAGATGAAAAAGACGTGCTGGAATTATATTGGCAGGTTGGTATCACACTGCCTCTTTTCTAAATGGCACAGAGAATCTGACCTTCTCACGATCTCAGCGCTGTCAAAAGATGACCTTTGTGCACAGCATCACGTAGTCAATGTCTTCGTCTTTAGACAAGGCAAGCTTTGCCTTTTAAAAAAATCACTTGTCAGTAGCAACACTGTAAGCAAAACAGAGGGGAAAACAGCAGTTTTATTTTGCATGTAGCCTGGTTTAGCTGACAATAATCTGGTGTTTAAGGACTCTGGGTTAGAATAACAGTGCGAAAAAAAGTGATTCAGAGGCTAATTTACTCACAGTCCAGTCTCTCCAGAGAATAAAAGAAAATTCACTTCAAACACCCACGTAAAATCTGTTAATGTTTTTTTTTTCCAGGACATTCTCACACCTCTTTTTTGGGGGACTTGTGAAACTTGGTAAATCAATAAACTTGTGTTATACTTCTCGGGCTGTGGGTGTAACCTGAGGGAATTACAGGAGGAGGAGGAGGAGAACGGCCAGCTTGGCTTCCCTGGTGGGTCAAGGTGAGTCTGTTAGCCTGATGGCTTGTTCACTCTGCAGATGTCACCTGGTCATTATCCTGAGGCAGCCATCTGCCAGTTTGTCCTGCAGGGCCTGGCCACTCAGTCTTCTGGGCCCTTTGTGACTGGCAGGATCTATGCCGCTTTCTCTTCTTACTCTGACCTGCTACTCCACCTGCCTCCAGTGACCAAAAGGCCAAGCTGGTCAGGGCCAGAGGGAAGAGAAAAGACACATATAGGAGATCCGAAAAAAAAGAAAAAAAAGAAAGAAGCAAGTTTTGAACTATCTGCCACAATGTAAACTGGGATAAATTAATGATGCAACCTCAGTTTTTACCTGGGCTAGCCTCACTGCCAACTGCTTGGCTTCTCACCCTCGGTGCCGGTGGGATGCACAGATATGCTGCCAAAATAAACTCCAGCCTCCCTCACCGTCTCACCGATTTCACTTGATTTTACTTAGAAAGTGCTTGACATGATTATTCCATTTCTTAAAAGTATCTATTGAGAAAATCCTCCGATACTAAAGCTAATGAAGACTGTGTTACATCACCAAAGTTAATTGCCAGGCCTTAAATCTTTCCGAAAGTGTCTCACAGCAGGTAATTTTGTAGGAAAATTAGAGCCTTACTTTTGGACATACTTAATCATACCCTCCTTCAAGGTGCAGGATTTGGCTGTGGCTGTTACTTTTAAGATGTAATTTTGACTTTATGGGGTTTTAGCTTGGCTGGCTGACTACAATGAGATTTAATTCCTGAAGTGAGGAAAGGAATATTTTCTGGTTTTGCTGCAAAACAGAATAGATTCTGCGGTGCACACATATCCACTTTAAGTAATTTTATTCGCTGCAAGCCCTGCTACACTGATGAATGTGCGTACATGTATTTATTGAATTTGAGTTAGCGTAGACACTTAGTTAATAGTTTAAAATTGCCCTCCAAGACTGATGTGAGGCATAATAGCAGCGTGAACAACAAAAGAGCTCGTAGATTAGCTTAGCATAAACAAAAGAAAGCCAAGCCAAATGCGGCAGGAAAAAGAAAACATATCAGTGTCAGTGATTTTTGTATCTCGTGCTTAGCAATCAGAGCTATAGAGGCTTTGCAGACACGTGACTGCTTACCACTTTTTGCCCATTTTGGACCCGTAATAATCCTGAAACAGAGAAAAACCTTCTAAACATTAAGGAGATGAGATAAACTATGGCAACTCTGAGTAAACAAACAAGTATATATATACTATAAAACAGGGGTCGAAGGGTGTTTTTCACATCTTTTAACTTTACTTTTGAAAAAATGAGAATTTTTCATAATTTAGCTGTTATAAATACTGACACTGACATATCAGCAAATAGCCCTGTTGTCTCACACATGCTGACAGCAGGAAATAGTTAAGGGCAGAGCCACAGATAACCAATCAGACAAAACCCATAAACGCGCTCATCTTCTGCCTGCGAGTAATATCCAGGAGGCTTTGATTTATTTATTTATTTATTTTTTATCATCTCACACTTTTATCATTTTTACTCCCCACAAAATACCATTACTGGCTAATATGCACACACGCACACTTGCGCACACCTTTGATCTTGTATGCCCAGTGATTCTGATATTTCATCCTTGACCCAGTTTGAACTCAGAACCTGCAATAATGTGCTGGACATGAATGGCTGCGTGGGCAATCTGCTCCTCCTTTCCTTCTGTTGTTTTTTTGGATCCGTTATGCTGTTGTTCTGGAGGAAGGCTCACCACAACTTGAGGCTTGGCTGTGTTTCCAGCCCCTGATATAGAAAGGAGAACCATGATTGTGGGAGGCCCACCCTCTAACCTGCCTGTGCCCCTGGCAGCCAGAACGGGCCAGCTGGTACTGTCAGGAACCTTGACAGATGACCTGCTGGGCAGATACTTTTAGTTCATGATTCACCCATCATTATACAAACATACAGATTAATGTATAATGCACTGAAACTGTAGCATCCTCCAAAGGTGCAGGTCTTGCCTGATAACATTTACTGTAGAGCACCATAAACTGCCGCTTATGGATCTGTTTTGTTGTGGGTCACTAGATTTTTTTTGAGCCAAAGTAGGTAAACGTTTGCAGAGTGTATTTTAAAGTGGGTGTGAAGTGAATATGAAAATAAATGTGCTCTATGATCTGTTTGAGGATGAAAGAGAAGAATGTATGTAATTGTCAAAACAATTGGCTCAAATGTTCAGGAGTCTCACAAGATTCCTTCATTAGCCAAACCAGTAAATTATACGCTATTTTTCATTTTCTGCTTGATTTCCAAGCCCAGTTGCACTTCCTACTGCAAACAGTCTTGCTCTCTTGCTCTGTTATAGTGTGTTTGTGCAATCTCTCTTACAACTCCAACCCACACAGCTAACCTATGGCTGGATGCCATGTGCTGTAGTTTGTGACCATACTGGAGGCTGTCAAAGGCATTATGGGGGGAGAGTAGTAATGCAAGTAAATAAAAAATAATAGTAAAAAACCCACCACAGACCGCAGCAGCGTATGTCAATTTAATATTAATAGCTGTCATCCCCTTGCTTAGAAAAAGAAAATAGATTGGTCTCCAAGAGCAAAATTTGTTTAAGGTACATAGGACTTTGCAAAAGTCTGAAGCCATGTCTTTATATTTTGATAGGTAAAAGAAAATAGATGTAGCAATTCATCGAGACAAATGATGTATTTTTAAGGCATGCTGCTTGTAACAAAGTGGCTAAAGATGCTATTTAAAACTGGTTCTTTGCTAAGTTGTCTGTTATGTTTGAACATAACACTGGTTAGGTGCCTTTTTATGCTTGAATGAGTCATAGATCAGTTAAGTGGCTAAGTACTGTTCTTTAACTTCTGTTTAATTATTTGACCACGATGACACCTTTGATGAAATTTGATCTCATCATCTACCTTTGACTTGACCAATTTCATTTCTTAAATTAGTCTCAGTGTTCACATACTGCAGGTATCCTGTCCTCTGCACGTGTGTAGTGGCTGTAAAATGTATTAAATATGCTGTCTGCTATTATGATACTATGTGATGTGACACTTTAATCAAAATAAATAGAGATCAGCGTGAGCATAGCATGAATCTAAAGTGCATAAAAATGAATTTATTGAGCTTACGTGGAGTGGCTGACAGAGGTTTTTATTTTTTATGCAGCAATTTAGATCTGAAAGCAAATACTTCAAACTGCAAGTGACAATTATTGAAATTAACCAGCTTACAATTCATTTCCCTATTCATATTCAGATTTTATAATTCAGACCGAGCTCGAAGCGCCAGAACATCTGGAAGGAACTTTTGTTCCCTGAGTGACTGGGAGACAGCTGCCTCCTCCAAGGTTGGTAACAGTGGTCTGACACTCTTCACGTAGCTGACTGTAAGCCATGTGTGCCCTCCGCATGTCCTCAGCCAATGAACAAGTCGTCTTTGCACTTGTTGAAAGGGAAGCAGATTGCATCTTATAGCTGAAAAATACTTTGGTGAACAGGGCACCCTCATGGAGGGCATACAAAACAAGATCTTTCCAGCTTGCACGTGCACAATTTGCTTTTTCTTCCATCTTTGAATAGCAAGCTACAGCCATACAGAAAATGGCTGGAGTGTACACACAGACACGATTGCAGGTTAAACAAGAAAAAAATAGTACCAGAAATTTCAGCCTCTGCAGTATTGCAGATTTGAATGGAGTTGTAAATATATTATTTACATATCATATATTTATTATCTATTTATTGTTAATTTAGTAAATTAAATGATGTTATGTTTATATATTTAAAGCTCTTATGATCATTTTTTATTTTTGTTTAATGAAAGGGCATCAGACAAAATGAGTGGGGGAAGATTAATAAGACACACGGACACATTACCTTTTACTAAGTAACACTAATTTGTTTGACGGCTAAATAGTCAGAAATTAATAACTGAAATCTATTTGACGCTGAAAGATGAAGGGAGCTGGTCTCACTCTGTCAACTATACTCTGTGACTGAGGAGTTTCATTTCTTTATAATAGCCTGCTGATGTCAGAGGAATGCAAAGCGACTCCAGAGGATGTAACACAAGACAAAAACATCCCCGTCTTTAAAGTTTTATCTTGCTATTCAACAGAGGATCTAAATGCAACCAAAACAGACGGATAAGCAGAATTAAATTACTGGATGATAACAGAGGTGATGCTGACATGAAAGCAGCTTGTCGAAGATAAATTGCTGTTTAATTCTGACAAGTTCTTCAAGGCCAAATCTGGTATTGTGAAATATTTTAACATTTAAGAATTTTCTCCCCAGTTCCTCTACTTTTTATTTATTTAGTTTTTAATAGACACATAATTATTCTCCTAAGGTTTCCACCAGTGGTGATTCTAGAGTCTATTGGGGCTCTGGTCAAAGATTCACAGCCACCCCCCAACCATCATTCATACCATTATGTAATAAATAACCTGACAAAAACAATATAAAACTGTAGGTTAAAAATTACTTTAGAAATGCCAGACACGTTTAACGATGCCTAAGACCTTTAACCAGGTGGCTTGTTATCTTGTGTTAATACAAACAAGGCAAGTCTACCAGGTCGACTGTCGGTGTTCTGATAGCTGCAGTCAACTTTGTCAGAAATATCATTACATGACTAGTGTAACATCCACTAGTGATGCCAGTGGAAGCTAGATTATTCAAGTGTTTGTACACCTTAGTCAAGGCCAGACTAGTAGCATTTAGTTATTTAGCATAGTCCCCACTTGGGGACTACCGCTTGATATCATCCATCATATTGTACTGTTTGCATAAGTGTTTAAATACCATAAAATCTCAGTAAAATTGATTATTTTAATCATACATGCATATGAGCCTACCCCATACCTATATATAAATATGTACATACAAGATTCCAATACACAAAGGTGAAGACAGGTAATTTGGTACATCTGTCATAATGGGACCAAGACAAATGTTTTTTTTTTAATCTTGGGCTTGCAGCCAAACATTTTATTAGAATGTCTCTACAAATGACCTTTACATGAAACAATTAGTTTCACAGGTGTGAGATAACTCGGCATAAGCAATGTGGCATACTTATTTTCTGGCATATTCAAAGAGGCTTTCTTTTAATCCCCCACCCCCTCCAGAATAAAAGAAAAAAATCCAGAAGCTGTCATTTAATTATATATTAATACCAAATGAATGTTTTTTGATGTGAAAGGAGCAGCTGGGTTCTACCGGTTAAAAAATTTATGAACAGAAACTCTGACCTCAGTGTGAAGACTCCCGAAACCCTCTCTGCAGCAAGAACTGCAGGCATTAACCGTGAAGATGTTGACAAGTGGTTTAGGCATTGCGGTGGTTTAGGCTCTCCACCATGACCCGCAGATCCCCAAGTGCATCTGTTATTGTGATAAATCTGGACTGCAACACCAGGCAGTTAGGCTACATTAATAAATTAATGAAACAAGCAGTAAAACCAGTATAAAAAAACAAGCATGAAACAAAACTGGTGCTGGTTTATTGTTCTGCATCCTTGTTAAACACCACTGGCTGATGCATTGTACTTTACCTGCAAATCTCATCTGAGTGAAGGTTTCTCGATGTGTCGAAAGTCCAAAGCTGCTAAAGTATTTAACCAACAACAGTAAAAAAACAAAGATATAGGAGAAATCCATAATGTCTTTAATTTACCCAAAAGCGTCCTGATTTTCAACATTTTAAATAACGTCTTATTTGGCACAAGAATAGAGTAGACTCGGATATATTTTAGTTATATAAAGTCTTCCATGTATGCAAGTATTAGCCAAAAAGGTATAATTAGTAATAAGGAGCAGTCTGGCTTTACTCAGTTTATCTACTTGTGCAATTGCAGTCAGTAAAGCCCAGAATCAATAACAGAATTGTTAAATACACCCAGAAAAGATTTATTGAGCTCTCCAAGACCCTAAGGAAAGTTTCTGATATGCTAATTTAATCACAGCTGAACAGAGCCATGTGTCAGTGACATCAAAGCAACTGCAGGGCAATCCTGTACACACAGAGTGAGCTGCAACTTGGCAATGCACTCATTTGTCTCACTAAGCATGTAGGATATCCACAACACCTGCAGGACAGATATACCATAAATGTAATGCAGATGCCCAAAACACAGGATAGAGACTGAGCTAGGCTTGTTAAAAGCCTCGGACAGGGTCAGTGCTCTTCCTGTTGTCTCCACTCTTTCCTGCAGGTAGGGATCGGCAATGTTAACCAATGCTCTTTATCAGGTTATTTATGCCAACTCCTCTTTCTGTCTTGCTCTCTGTCACCCTCACCATATAACTCTTGGTTTAGCTTTTTCCTTTGATATCTGCTCACACTTCACTTACATCCATCAACACACCAGTAACTGACCTACATACAACAGATGTTTTATTGTTATTGTTTAAATAATTCCAATTCTGTGTGATCGCTCTCTCCTTTTGACCAAGTCTGGACTTTGCTGGAAACTCAGTGAATAAATATGGTTAAAGAAAATTGCACTAAAGCTACAAATACATGTAATTTGCGAATCATATGTTCTGTTTGCTTTCACTTTATACAGCATAGAAAACTGGAAAATATGTGCGCTGTCATATAAAATCATGTGAGTGGTGCTTGAGGAAACACTGTGCAGGGCATTTATTGTAGGGTTGTGTATGGTATAAAGAGCACATGCTTTATTCTCATAAGCACCGAGCATTACAAAAGGTTTTGTGAATTAAAAGCCCAAATGACCCACTGTCTTCTCACTGATGAGCAAAACAAAAAGCTATTTAATGAATAAGATATGCAAGTGAAGTGACACTGGTCACAAATGCGCTTTCTTTTTCATTTTGGATTGCGCTTTGAGATTACAGGAGCAATAAATAATAAATCTTATTTGAACAGCGGTGTAAAGTCTAACAGCGCTGCGCTGTTTGCCTTTTGAGTGGAAAAAAAAAATCCCTCTTCCCTTTTGTTTGAGCTCTAAGGAATTTTTCTTTCCTTTCACAGCTTTACATCATTTATATTTTCATCACTTGCATTAATGAAACATCAGAACAACGAATAAACAAACACCACGAGCTCATTGCATGAAGGCTGCGAGTGCAGTTACTGGGCTTGTTTTATAGTGTCTGACATGCTCTTGTGCCATGACTGGTCATTTGTCAGCACTAAGAAAATGTATCAAAAAACTGCTTCCGTGAGTGTTTTCTGAACTAACACTGTTACCCCATGCTCTGTATGTTCTCTAAGAGCTTATGTGGCGTTTTGACAACATCCCACTGCTCCTGTCTTTGTGTCTCAAACTGAATAGATGCTTGATGCAATGGGCTGAGGCATTCCTGCCATGAAGCGTAGATTTAAATTTTTACAGTAACAAGGGATTTCTTCTTTGATAGGAACGTGAGAAACATGGATATGTTTATGGCTTAGTGTCTTCAACTATTTCATTCATTCACATTCATTGTATTTGTCAAAGCAAATTCTTTTATTCATGGCACGCTGCGGAATAGCAATGAGGTGTGCAAGCGTGCACATGTTTTCCCCCATGTGCATGCGTTTTCCCCATCGCTTTTCCTACCGCTGCATTTCATTATGCGCTTTGTATCTATATTATGAAGAAAAATAGATGTTCCTGGTTCTTGTTCCTATTTAAATACAATTCTATGTGTGCACACAGTTTGTTTTTACAACTTGCTTGGTCATGCAAAATTAATACATGACATTTGAAGATGAAACAAACGCTAAACTTCCCGCCATCAGCTGTTTCATCAAGCTAGGTGACAAATATATTAAACATAAAAATAATAATAATAAAAAAAATAAAAAAACATGCATATGTGCCTCATCGATATGTTTCTTAGGAATTGTGTCACTTTTTCTAGTGCATCAGGCCATCGGGTATCTTAAAGTTAAGTTAAACAATTTGATTTTGGAGATTTGGAGTTTATATGATCAGTCGTGTCCAGAATGGACTTTGTTTGGCACTGGAAGCCCTGGTGTTAGCTGGGGGGGGGGGGGGGGGGGGGGGGGGTTCTGCTGGTAGGAAGCTCTCAGACTTCCTTTCTTGTCATCTGCTTCCAAAATCCAACCCACCCATCCACCAACTTAGCACACCACAAAATCCCAAACTTGAACTCCTACCAAATGGCAAACAGTGACAGTGCACTTTTGAAGTGTTTTGTGTAACTGTTGCCATTCATATCTGTCAGGGCACAGATTCACATCCACACAGTAATGGATATTTTGCAATGAAACGTAGCAAAGAATATTGTGGAATGTCTTTCTAAGCCCCACATACATAAATGCGAATCCTGTCCAATCTCCATTTACCCACATGCAGCAACGTGTAACTGTGTAGTGCTGAAAAGGATATATGCCAAACAAAACAGGTGGAGCGCTTGGCTTAACCAAGCGTACTGCTCTGCACTGACTGTCATAAGAAGCTTATCCACAGTTTGCATCAGAAGACAATTAGAGTCAACATTTTTTTAATTCACAATTTAGCCTAGCATTTTGGGCTGTCATTGTGATGGTTAATGACACGTCCATAAAATATTTATCTAAAATCTTAATGTAAAAGTGTATTTGACAAGTGCCTAATTTAATACACAACACTTAATATGAAAATTAGAGCTGAACATTATATAACTATTAATGATGACCAAAAAAAATGGTGATCACTAACTGTGCAAAATGCTGTTAATTACTGAAGGAACTATCAAGTGTTCATGACAGAGATTAGTAATTGATTTTAGACACATGAAATTCTTAAACATTGAACAATTCATTTGATTTGTTGCATTACTCTCTGTAATCTTTAGTGAAGTGTCTTTTTTACTATGTTAACTTCATATTAAGTTGCTACAAAAAAAAAAAAAGAAATATTAAAAAAAGATTCTGAACATCAAAATCTGAGATTTCAACTTCAACCTCCCCCAAAAATTTAAAGATGGGGGCTCCTGCTTTACATCTACAGGACAAGTATAGCTACTTAAACCATCCAAGTTTTTTAAAAGACTACAAAATGTCAAAGCATCCTAACATTTAATATCACAAAGGTACACATGTACATGTGAAGGTCTTAGAACCATTTTCTGAACAGCTTTCTCAGCTGCTTTTATAAAATCTGACAAAAGGCCCAGCTACTTTCGTGGGTGCTTAAAGTTTGGTCAGCGTGCCCTTTACACACAAAATATTTGATCTAACTAACATTTTATGAAGTTTATTTGAGTTCTAAAACATTCAAATTCTGAGTAAAAATCCAAACTTTCCCATCAAGCTGGTTTTCATAGCCACTGAAGTACAGATCACCTTTGAAACAAAACAGAGTTGGAGTTTGGGTTGGAGTGGGGTGGGGAAGGTCCATTAAGATCTGTCTGCTGTGACTCACCTAATTAAACAGACAGAATTTCGCCTAAGCAACAGTTTAATGAATACGTCATTAATTTTTTTTTGGATAACTGTATTATTATTTTGTCAGCTTTATTGGTGCTTTATACATAGGACTGTTCTGAAAACAGAGAGACTGAATATATGCTCACGGGAGTAAGATGAGCTCTTTTCATAAGAGATCTGCTTCTGTCTTTGTTAACATATCTTTCCATTTGAAGTGTACTGAACTATGAGAGGCTGTGTTTTCCTGTCACACTATATCATCCCTACATTTAATCTTTATCAAAGAATGCAAAAAGCAGATCACTGGCCAAACGTCAGATGAGCATCATAAGGGGCTATATGATAGAAAACAGTGTTATCAGTAGATACAGGATAACTTTTAGTGCTATTAGGATGTCATATTGAATAAGGCAGACATAATTCAGATCAGAAGATAAACAATAAGGTTGACAAAATGCAGGAAAAAATCCACACAGAGAACAATTGTATAAATGTTAATACAATTATTTGAAGAAGCTCTGAGGTCACTTCTTTGAAAACTTTCCAGCTCAAATTTGCACTGATTTCTTAAAGAAATGAATAAATCAAAACACAGTCAAAACATGCTGTGAAGTTTGTTCTGTATCAAAAATAGAGGAAAAAACAGTTTGATGATTTGAACATAGGATATAATTATTTATAGCCTGTCAAAAAACAGAAAAGTGTAAATGTGAGAAAAATTAAATAAGATCCCACTTCCCAATAATTCACTGAGAAGATTTAGGAAATAATGAATAATTTCTTTCAACCCCTATCATGGGCCAAGATTAGTGCCAAATGCAGGATGTGCATGTGAGCACGAAACAAGCAGCATAGACGGATTCATACCTGCGAAAGAAAGCCTGCCTCTTTTCGCTGTAGAGTTGCTATGGTTCAAAAGCTGCAGAACGACAATTTAAGTTTCCCAAGAGAGGCTTCAGCAGTCAATCAGTTTGGACAGGCTGTGAAAAGTGGAGGAATGAGTGGAGGAACAAGTTTCATACAAGTGGCAACAAAAGCTGATGTGAAGTTAAGGACTTACTGAGATGCAGTTAAATGGAGGAAGGTGTTGCTAAAACCTGCCAGGTTTAGGTAATGGAGTCTATTTTATAAGGATCCTTGTAAAATAAAGGGTTAAACCCCCAAATCTGCTTCCACTCTCTACTTCTTTAACCACAACTGCTACAAAAAGGAGCATATTAAGGCTCAGAATTAATTAATACAAAAGGTGCAGTCAAAACATTTCGGGGACATGTGAGGCATGAAAGCTTAACATGGGAAATGGAATAAAACCAAGTAAACGTACAAAAAAACTGCTCAGGAGAACTGTGGCTTCATCTTCAGCCTTTTAGAAGGGTTTGAGAAGAAGGAGGCTCTGCTCCGCTGGGCTCCACCGGCATCAAACCCGATCGATGGCTCTTTGATCGCCTTGAACTAGCTCTCTTCTCTCCTGCCTCAGCTCACCGGGGGCAAACAGGCCTCTTCATGTGAATCAAAACAGTCAAGAAATGGCTTTGGTGGGATGTTGGTAAGCACCTGGTTTAGCCTCCTGCCTCACTCGTTTCTGGCAGAGCAACCACTTTCTTCACTCTCCCACATGCAGCTCCGAATGACAGGGATCACTCTAAATATATGTGCACTAAAACGTAGCTGTGGTCTGCCACTGCCAGGAGAATGCATGTGTCATCTGCAGTCGCCGGAATTCAGAATGACATTTCTTCCAAACGATTGCCCCTGGGCAAACATGCCATGTTTGTTTACACATGAATAACCCATCACTCCTCATGTCTCCTCACTACGTCAGTGAAGATATTCCCAACTGTTGAACCAAATACAGGTTAAGCTCCATACAGAACCACAGAGCGTTCATTAATACAGTGATAATATCTAAAGAAGCACGAAAAGAGTCATGCATGGAACTGCAGAAACATGCATATATTTAGATTTTTAGGGCCCAGTCAAGCATAAATAAAGTGGCATGAGTTTATGGTTCATTAACACCAATTTGCGTGTCAGTATTTCCATAATTTCAAACTCACATTGGCTTCTAAGAAAAGTCAAATTTTTACAAATGCGTTCTTTATGTCAGCTCTGTTGGATTTCAATGTGCATTCATTTCTATTGTTCTGTTCACTCACTTTACTTTTCTTAGCTAAAAAGCCTGAGCAACAAAAACTAATGAAATACTGCTGTATCTCCACCATGATCTCATTTGTTGCCATTGCTATTATTGTTGTTTCTATGATTAGACTACTTCCACCTACTAAATTGTTAATCTTTCATGCATCTTAAAATATAGACCAATATTGTTCTATGACATGATGTTCTATGTTTCAGTTTCAACAGGGTCTCTCAGAACTGTCAGGAAGGAAGGAAGAAAGAAAGAAAGAAAGGCAACATTATCTTAACTTTTAATTCAAGTGATAGATGCTAATTTGGGGATAAGTGCTCAATGCTCTCCAGCTTATAGCATAAAAAAGACCATCCATTCATTTTCTTCCATTTATTCAGTTCAGATCCCTAACAGGTTGCAAGGCTAGCACGTTAAATCGTTTAAAAAAATAAAAATAAATAAATAAATCACACAAAAATGAACAAAAGGTGCTCAATTCAGGCTTGTAACTTCCCCATTTGCATGGTTGCTTGTTTTTTTTGTTTTTCTCAGTTGCAGTGCGTTGAGCTCTTTTGGGCACCATAATTTTCAGCTGCAGATTAATATACATGGGATGCACTAGAGGGTATTTACAGCATCAGGATGATATATGTGACTCACAGTAAACCACTGTGTGCATATTCATGATAATGAAAGAACATGTCAGCCAGTTTAGCAGTGCAGTTCATTTGTGTGTTTTTAAACAGTGGAGCTTTATGGCAGCTCAGAAAAATAAGATATCACAGACTTGGGTTCACTGACAATCCTTTTTTTCTTTTCTTTTAAATGTATTATTGGTATTGTAATTTTTGCATATTTGCAGGGATAAGGTAAACACATTAATTGCTGGATGTCTTATTTAACTATTTATTAGAAAATGAATTCATTGCTGTAATAGCTTAAAGGTACAATAAGTAATTTTGAGGTTGTTTAACAGAAAAATATGCGTACTCATAAATATCCATGGATCAGGGTGTAATTACAGCTTTAAACAAACTGATGCATTCTCATAAACTTTGAATTAATCCATAAAACATACATATCTAAGCAGGCACCACTTTGTACTTCCATCTCAGATATAGTGGCCAAGATTAACTTAAGTTAAATTAACTTAAATTAAGTCGTTCTGCCTAGTCCCGTTTTAACTATGTGTCTAGAGACTGGCCGCTGCTCTTTCAAGGTATACATGACCATGTAAAATTCGTACATGTATGTTTTCATCATACATAGACATATGATCCTCTCACTTGACAGCTGACAAAAAGTTGGCTAAACAGCAATAAATAATATTATTCCACCTAATGTTAGACTTCAGTGTCTCCAAAATCACTGTTTTACTCTGATAAACAGTTTGATGCTTAGTGAATGAACTCTCATACAAAGTGAGAATATTATCCAAGTCCAACAACGTCCGACAGTGGCCTCTTATCAACAGGAAAGCTTAGAATACCTTAAAAAACTCACTTCAGTGAAATTAGCTTCACTGAATTGTACTCCTTTCATAAAGTTTTACAACCTCCTCCAGGGTAATAAGATGTGGACACCAGGCATAGTGACACCTGTGGTCTTATACAGTCACTGCAGTGTTGTTTGTCCTACAGCCGCCACCATAATTAGAATTACGCGCCTGATTTGGGAGGAGCAAGAAAGCAGAATTTAATCTGCACTTTACTGACATCTAGTGGTGACATTTTACAGATTATAACTATAAAGAAAGAATTAAAGACTGTCAACATGAGCAGATATAATATGCTTACTTTATGGTATTAATCAAATTTTAACATGGCACCACATATTATTCCATTGGAATAATTGATAGTTGTAACTGATTACTAAACATCTAATAATCTTAATTGCTTTAAGATATTAGACAACTTTACTTAAAAAATCATCCGTTTTTAAGTAAACTAACTAGATAAATAGTTGTAAGTATCTACACTGAATTGTAACACTTGCGAGGTAGAACAATTTTTCATAAACATGACTTCCTAACTCCGTTAACACAAATCAAACATGCCACTTTTATCTGGCAGCCGATTATTGCAAACACACACACGCTGAGAAACACGACACAGGAGCAAATAGGTGAAAAAGAAGCAAACATGATCTGTGCATTCCCTTTGATCTGAGACTCTGTGAACTGAATACCAACTTGTCTTGCCCCCAGGCAGTGCAGTTCATTTGAAAAAATAGCTGTCAGCATACTAAATAACAATTCATACTATTTGCGAGCACAGAGGAAGCTTTGCATTTGTAGCTTCTGATTTACTTTGCGAGGCCAAATGTAGTCCCTTCTTCTGCCAGTTGTTGCTGTCTTCTCACTGGCGATGACATGTCTCTCTGCATTCACGTGAAAGAGTGTTTGGTTAGTTTCTCAAGTTGGAGTTGCCCTCCTGCTTTCCTGAATTGCTCGTGTGCTGGGTTCACTGGAGTTGAAAGTCTATCAGATTTAATTGATGGAGACCCTCCAGAACCAATGAGGCTAGAAAAGCAGGACAGCCCCTCTCTTTGGCAAGCCAGGAG
The DNA here is from genome assembly GCF_057382095.1 of Aulonocara sp. 'chitande type north' Nkhata Bay. Classification (NCBI taxonomy): domain Eukaryota; kingdom Metazoa; phylum Chordata; class Actinopteri; order Cichliformes; family Cichlidae; genus Aulonocara; species Aulonocara sp. 'chitande type north' Nkhata Bay. Next base: position 29,773,499 of record NC_141356.1, read on the forward strand.
GCCATCAGTGAGGGAGGCAGGATGAGGGCTGTGTGTGATGTTCATGCGTGAACCTGGGGCTTTGGAGTAGTGGTGTGTGTCTACCCCGGTGCCACGCCACATAAACTTAGGACCTCCCTGTCAGATGCAGACACAGGGCCTTCGGCAACACACAGGAGGAGTCTGCAAAGAATAGACTCAACATCCCGAATGCTTATCCGTTGTCACGTGGCTGTCACAATAAAGACACATGCTATGTAAGGATACTGAAACGGTAATGGTGCCTGATTGCATGCTGGCTAAATTACATTTAGTCATGCTAACATTATGGGATTGTCCTTTTCACATGTTATATTTATAACTGGGTGGCACAGTGGTGCAGTGATTAGCGTTGTTGCTGCACATCGAGAAGGCTGAGGGTCTGAACCCACCAGCTGACTGGGGACTTTCTGTGTGGAGTTCCTTCCTGGTTTCCTCCCACACCCAAAGACATGCATGTTAGACTAACTGGTAATTGGCCGTAGGTGTGAATGTGAGCATGAATAGCTGCCCTGGGATATACTGGTGACCTGGCTATGATGTACCCTGCCTTTTGCTCTATAACAGCTAAGATAGGCTCCCCTCCCCCCAGGACCCTGTATTGTACAAGCGCTTAAGAAAATGAATGGATTGATGGATGGATGCACTTTGTGGCATTTATCTTGCACTGGTCCTAGGAGAGAGAACGAGTGGATGACCCTCTGACAGTCTTTAAATTGAGCAGATTTCAGAGCAAGCACAGTCATCTACTAGAGAGCCAGCAAGCAGCACTGGCAGTATCCTTAGAGCTCCTCAATGTAACATCAGCGGTGTAAATGGACTGTGCCTGCTCCCAACAAGGAGCATCAGGACAACCAGTCACACCACATCAAAATGATCGAGCTGCCTTGACAAACCATGGACAGTTATCAGTCCAAAACTGGAATTAAATGCTTGTCTGTGTCAAACCTTGGGCTTGGGGGAATAAAGTGAATGTCCAAGAGAAAGTTATGATTACTGGCATGAGTAGGTGAGGGAATATATGTAAATACATCTGTGTATTTTAGATGTGAAGTAATATGTAAGTTTAACAGTTTGCATTAACACAATGTGCCAAGTCTGGCTTATACCTTGATGTTTTTTACATGTGGACTAATATAATAACTGCATAACCCTGTGATGATGGTACTTTCAAACGGCTATCATAATATTAATGTTAAGGTTCACATTTTAAGTGAAATATTATTTAATTGGTTCTTAGACGAAATATCATTGTTAGAAGAGCCTGGCAGGCCATCACACTTATAATTGGTAGCATGATCTGTTGCTTGCAGTGTAGAACAAGCAAACTATGACAGCTGGAATTACCATACCACAGGCCTTAGGCTGACATGAAGTGTGTATAATCACCTGTCTGTTGTGTAGCTGCTATAACAGCCGAAGGAACACTGGGATGTTTTAGAAAAGTGAGTAATGGCAGAGAAATTACAGGAATAGTGGTTGTTAAGGCCAGCTGACTAGTACAAGGGCATCATTTTGTCCAGGAGGAAGTTCACGTGGCAATCAGAAATAAATCAGCCTCACCCTCTACATGAGGCTTACAACCCTCTGTACCCTTTCAGGAGCACCAATCATATGCAAGCATCCAGCTGAACAGCAATCAGCAGCAGCAGAACTGACCCATCACTTCGCAGAAACTAAAGAGTCCTGATAAAACCTACTGTGAAATCCTCAAGTCTGCATAAGCAAAATTTGCGTGTGGATCTGCTGTTATTTTAAGACAAATGCAAATGTTTTTACATGTGCTGAATTTAATTTACATAAAACTGAAAACCTTCCCCGACCTCACTGTCGCCTTTTTCAGTGGGTAGACAAATATATCCAACCTCTGCATTGCTAGAGGTGCTCCTGAGGTTGAGCTTAATGTATAAAGATGGGGGATGTGGAGAGCATGTAGGATGAGACGTTCCTGAGTTGCACTGGACCCATAAATAAGGGAGCAGCACAAAGCTATCCCCCAGGACTGCTGTCAGTTGGCATCTTAACACACTGGATACTAATGAGAAACAATGCTGCATCATACACCTTATGCAACATGCAACACCCAGATGGATTAGGTCTTACAGGCATACAGTAAGATGGAGGTCTGCAGTGTGAGGTTTGCAGCAGACATGAGGGATATAACCCACATATGCTTTTCTGTGAGTACAGTTTTCCAGATTTTTCCATTGTCTGATCACACAGAAACACACACTCCCATTACTTAAACTCATGAGTTCTCATTTAATTCTACATAGATTGGAGTTTCCTTTTTTGTTACATTCAGCTGTGAATTTTCTGAAAGAGCAGTGTTTTATAAAAACGGTATGAGATTAAATTAAACACTGGGCAGCAGAAATTTAAAGATGTGTCATCAAGGAAAGGGGTTATTATTGCTAGCGTTGATGTTTTCCACCTCCTTTCTCTTTTCATGAAACAAAATATACATTATGACCGCCAAGTCCTCAGAAGCAAATAATTTGACTTCCAACCAAACTTTACATCAAATTAAATCCAGTATTAAGGCAAAAGATTACTGAAGGCATGTTCAATATAGATAAGCAATCAAAAGATTCAATTTGTGTATTTTAGGCTAAGTTGACTAAATTTTGACATAAAAAAATTGTCAAAATGTGAAAATAAAGCTGTGGTAATTACAGATTGTAGATGCCAAAAAAGATGCCAACTGACAACATTATATTGTTCAAATTACACTTTTTTGTTGCCTTAAAAATCGAATAGCTACTATAGAATAGTAATAATAAGGTTCTTTATCTTTACATTATAGGATCAAACTAACCCAAAACTGGTGATTCTAATGACTCATACATACTTCCTTGGTTACTTCCTTGGTAGTGTTTGCACTGATTGTTTAGATTGTAAGTAGAAGCTGTGGAGACCTGCTGGTTGGGTAGACGTTGAGAATGGCCACTGTCGATTGCAAGATGATTGCACCTTGTGGGAGGCAACCTGTCTCCAAACATTTGTCGTTGGACTCAGACTGTCTGTAATAGCTCTCAAACAGATTTTCTGGATTTCTGTTTTAAAATCTCTGGGGTTCTTAGTGGACTCTGAATGGAATAGTTTTAAATGTAAATTTCTTTATAATATGAATTTCTGTCTATGTAAACAGCTAAAGATTTGCAATTAAAAAACAAACAAACAAACAAAACAGTTAATTGCTTTATTATCATAAACAAATAGCATGTTGCCAACACAACATTTTTGATGGACTAAAAACACTGACGATGGCAGCTACAGCACATGGTTGCAACAATTTTCTTTGTTCCGCAGTCTCCAACCATGGTTTACTCTAGTGTGACTGTAGCATAAAGAATATGCTCAATCTAAATAAATTAAATATTCATACCAGATGTATGCAGTTTTCATTATTTAGTCAAAATTTTCCAAAGCACCCAGTTAGCTCAGCATAATGGGTCATCATGGCTAGAGGACATAGCCTGAAGCTTTAAGTTTAGCATTTGGGCTGTAGCCATTTTTGGGGTATTATTCAAATTTTAACATGGTATCACATATTATTCCATTGGAAAATTTGATTTGTTAGATAGGATATAAGATGTAGCTCGATTTTTGGGAGAAGTGACCATTCTTGCTAGCTAGCTTGGTTAGCTAGCATGTATGCTTTTTATGAGTGCATTTAATCCTGAGGCCAAGAGGGTGTGGTGTCCAACTACCAAAAGTGTAAAACAGCTAGCTTCCTTTGAATATAGCCAGGTTAACTTTGTCTAATCTTTGAGGTAAATTAAGCTAGCTGGATTTTTAATTCAGCTAGCTTCAGTTCACTTTTATTTATGTAGCACCAAGTCAGAGTAACTATTAACCCAGTAACTGTTAACCAAAGGTGATGATTGCCTTAGCTTTACATTAAATTTTAAATATTAATATTACTCTCTTGTCTGCAGTTGTCAGCCCTAAAAGTGAATGAGGTTATCTGCTAGATTCTTGATATTTTCACAGGTTATGACTTACAGTAAATATTTCATGTTTTTTGTCATGTTTTGGTTTTGCAACATTATTTGGCGAAACCTACCCAATAGGCCTACAAGTAGAAACCATCTTAAGTGTCATTGTTGAAACTAGATGCTTTCTTTTGCACATTCCTGGTAGTCAGAGTTCAGGAAGAGAAAATGAGTTGCAACAGAAATGAGAGAAATGCTGTCCTCAGGCTCCGACTATGTCTGTCCAATGCAACCACTTTAACATGGCATATCCGTTCAGATCAAGGTTTCAGGAGCAGACATGGGTGGCAGCAGACTCCCAGTTAACATGATTGTATAGGGCTAATCCCCTGCAGCCACTTCTGCACCACTGACAAAAAAAAAGGGGAAGAAAACAGGAAATACAACAGCATAAGCTGAAACACAGGGGGATGAACATATTCAGCATTTCATTTTATATAAATAAAACTGCACAAAAGTCAGACTTAGATTAAAATTCATTCTCCTTTTCTCCATGTGCAAATTAAACTGGCCAAACCTTAATAATGCTATGGCGGTGAATGCAAAGAGCAGCTGTAAACAATAGAGAGACAAGAATAATACAATCTGAACAGAAGGCTTGGCTTAATGTAATTAGCATAACCTTAATGCTCACTCTCGATGGACTCTCAAAGGGCTCAAATCTGTTTGTGTATTTTGTTATTTGTGACTTGAAAATTCCCCGGTGATGCACAGACAATGGAAGAGCAATAACTGCTTTTTACATTTCAGATCAGTGGAGCTCTTACGTTTGAGACGAATATGAGGGGAAGGGGGAGAGGCATTCTTAAAGTGAGTTAGACTAAATCTGATTCTTGTTCATGGCTGGTGAAACAGCAGGTTTAGTTGGAAACTTGGAAATAAGTAAAGATGGGACGAAGTTGTTTTTAGCAAGGGGGAAATAATAATTGACTTGATGAAGCATGAAGTTTAACATTGTAACTATTAAATTCTGAGCTGGTGCTTTAGTTCTTGAAAGTATCCAATTTATGACCTGATTTAATGCCAGATTTATGCATCTTCACTACAGCAATATGAGTGTGTAATATATGGAAATTGTGAAATTGCTATTTGCACATTTTTTGAGTCCTTTGTCAAGGCAGTGTGGTTTATTAAAGAAGATTTTAATGCATCCTCACCCCATCTGAGACGGATGGCATACACAGGACCTGTGCAAGTGACTTGAGAGTATGGCAACTACTATTTGTAGCCCTTTGGAACCACCAGTAAGCAAAGCTACATACTACTGGTTTGTGATAGTAAAAGATGCGAGTACAAGTGTTCAGATAGGACATGCAGATGTAAATCTTTGGATTTGACTTTTTGGATGCAAAGTTGCACACTGATAACCTTTATGTCCTTAGAGTGTAGTGACACAGAGAGATGGAGCCACTGGCAAAGACCAGCTTTTGCAAGGAGAGTTGCTGTAGTGTGGGCTGCGGAGAGTGAACACCAAGGCTTTGTGTGTGGTGATGCGTAATAAAGACATGTCAGAAAAAATAAACGTTACATGCGATCACCAGATTCTGACACTGATGTTTGTTTACTAATTAAATACAAGTAGCCTTTTTGCAGATTACAAAGCTATGAAGGTATACTGGTCTGGATATATACATTACAATAACCTTGTGCATTTCTAATCTCCAAAAAAAGATGCGTGGGAAGTTCAAGTAGACCTGCTCGTATTATGCCCATTATAGGTTCATAATTCAATTTCTGCAGTCGACAAGAATGTGCACACCTTGCTACTGTCCTCTTTATATGAAATCAATTTACCTTCAATATATATCTCCCACAGAAATCAGTCCCATACGTTCGCCATAAGCTGCACTGACAGGCTCAGATAAGTGCATTGCACAAGAGTAGACAGTTGTAGGTGGGTATTTTCAAGATGTATTACATAGTGACGTATATTGAAAAGCCAGGACTTCAAACACTGAGCTTCTGTCACTTCAAAAGCGATGTTTTCTTCAAGGGGGAGTAACTTTCTTTGGAGTGGACTAAGGTTTTGTAACGTTCCACAACTTTCACAGTGATGCTTAAAGTCATGGACAAGGTTAGGTTAAGGGCATTGCTAATGCCATAAAATTACTATGCTTGAATAAATGCTACATTAGAGTTGTGGTACAATTTTTGCAGCTGGTACAATGTAAAACTGACAACTAGCAATTGTTGATCTCAGTAAAGTTTTCAAATTTATTTGACTTACACACACACACAAAAAGATTTGCCATTGGCAACGAGCAAAAGCTTATCAGTCAAACAAACACATAATTTCAAAGCTGCATAACAAGGATTTCTGTGCTCTCAACTACAGAAGACTAATTTTCCCTTGAGGACACCCTGTACATCACGACATCATGCATCCTTGTGAAAGCAGCGCATAACCAAAATGATTGTTAGTGAAACTCAAGCGGATGCGCAAGGTTTAGCTGCTCTTGTTCACTTCATATGAAACTGAAGTGAAGTGATCTTCCACACACACTTTAGTTTTCAATATGCATGCCCTCTTTGCCTTTGAAAAAAAACATATTTGTGGCATTAATTAATTCGTACAACACTAACCTTTCACTTCACCACTAAAAATGGTTCAAACTCTGGATAACAGCGGCATAACCATTCTCCATAACCACAGTTGAGTTAGTACCCCGACTGCTGGGCCACAGTTTTTGTTGATACCTTGATATGTCTTTAGTGGGAAGGTCTAACATAAAAATAAACCTTTCACTATAGACCTGATAACTTGTTTATGAGCGCATGAACAAAAAAAAAAAATCCATTATATTTAATTCTAATTATATATAATGATTGTTATCGGTTCACGTGAACTGATAACTCTTTTTCAAAGCTGAAGGGAGCCTGAATGCTAAAGATGTGACAACAACTTTTATTTTAATCAGTTTTCTTGAGTAATTGAAGCTCAGCAGGATTTGGATTGCATTCAAGACTTCATTCAACAATAGTGTATAAGACACGCATTTCATTTAGGCACGTTGTACTTGAGGCGAGACAATAGGTTGTTTACCTGTTCAGAATCATGCAGTGTTTTCAGAATAAACAATGTTTCTGCTAACTTTCAGCTGTGTCTTCTTCATATTCAACATTCCTGACAGCTGTAGCAACACGAATAACCTTGATTTGACAAGGAAAAGCTTCAATGTGCCATTGTTAATGTCAATATTGCGATTCGGTGAACAAAAAAAAAAATCAAGTTGCTTGAACTTTTGTCTAAACCTATAAATCTTAGTCACAAACAACAGTTAAAAGTTAAGAAAAACTCAAAAATGTGTCGAGTGAAGTTCACTTGATATTTTGAGTTTTTAGACTTTTTCCCCCCCCTTTTACTCTGTACCATCTCCCAAATGCACAGTTTTTTCTTTGCTTGTAAGTAAGCTATAGAAACACTACCCTCATGAAATAAAGATGTAAAAGGCAATATTTCTTTTTTTTCTTCTTTTTTTAATACAGTTATCTCAAAAACAGTAAATAATGTAAAAATTGGGTGAAAAGAACATTATTTTAGAAACCAAGTGTGGAGGTTTGCATGTTCTCCTTGTGAGTTTTCTCCAGGTGCTCTTTTAGTGATTGTAAATTGGCTGTAGGTGTGGGTGGATGTCTGTGCGTAAGCTCTGTCACGGGCTGGCAAAAACTCCAGTGTCAGCAGGGACAGACTCCAGCCCCACTGTGATCCTGGTTTGGAAAGCGATTAAGCAAATGGAATTGAAATTGTTCCAGTTTCACATCTGAAATCAGATGTATTTTCTCTGATGTATGAAAGAAGTTGCAGTGAAAACTGATTTAAATGATATTAAATGATAGAGATTTCTGTTAAAAGAAAAATCTAGGGAAGCTTTTAGAATAATAACAGTGAAACTGAACAAGTTTAGTTTGTAAACTAGACAAAATTGAAGCCTTAGTAAAATACTTCAACAATGCAGATTTCAATGTGGGTAAAATGGATCATCTACTAATCAGAAGGTTGGTGGTTTGATCCCTGGCTCCCTTATTCTGCATGTTGACGTATCCTTGGGCAAGACCCTCAACCCTGAGGTAGCCCAATGCATCAATTGGTGTGAATGATACTTGCAGTAAGAAAGCGCTTTGAGTGCTCAAACTGAGTCTATTTTAAATGTCTTTACGACCTGTATCAGAAGATATATTGTGCACTGTGACCTATGATCATTCTGTGAAAAATAATATGATCAAATATGAATTAAAAATTTTGATATTATTTCCCACACAGTGTTATTTTTTGCCATGTTGCACAGTTATTTCAGGCAGAAATACCAGAATAAAATTCACTTTAATTCATCAACTAAGACTAAGACTGCTGCTTTATCACTGCATTACCACATCTTGACTTGTCTGAGAGTGAGTCTAGTGAAATGGAAATGGATTTCATATAGCAAACTACAGCACAGGAAAAAACAATCCTTAAATGTCTTTAAAAATCTTTTTTTAAACAGCAATGGTGTGAATAATTTTAATTACCCGGTTTCAGTTCATTAGACATTCATTTATTCTTGTTTCCAATGTCGTTACCTGGTAATTACTTTACTTGTTATTAAGGGTCATGCAGGAATGGAGGCAATCCCAGACACGTTGCTAGTCCACTGCAGCAGAGCTGTGGAGTGTTTACATACTGTGGTATGTGCTGAACATAAAATCTTCATAGGCTGAGAATCTCTGACGTCATTTTAGGGGAAAAAACCAAAAAAACAAAAAAGCACAATTCTCATTCTCCACTTGTTACACGAACATAGATATTAGATAAAACATTTATACCTTCATCTCAGAACTTCACTTTTATCTGATACCAAGGGCATTTAGATGAAATAACAATGATTCTCCCTGATCAGTAGGCAGAATACACCACCCAGGAAGCTAAGATGTGACACCTGTCAGTGCCAATGCAAGAACAGTGTCAGTAGCTGACTAGTTATATGCTGTGGTCTGAAAACCGGGGCTGCTGATCCACTATGTTCTGGAGGCCTTTGATCAGCCTGCATCTCTGGCCAGTCAGATGAACAGGCACTGAGGCAGAACAGGGCCTTTGAAGATCTCAATCATCTGTTACTGATAAGGTTATTATGTTGTTGCTCTTTGCCTTCAAGGCCGTAATCAAATGTGACAGAGACTGCCCTGCTGTTGCTCCCACAGGGAGGCAATGAGGTGTACAGTAGCAAGATTTTGACAAGGGAGGCTGAAGGGTGGAGACACCCGATGAATTATTAGATGTTTTCATTTTGGTTGCAAAAATCAGGCAAACAGCTTCTGCGCTAGAAACCACGTTGTGCTCGTGTCTGCGGGCAAAATCTGTGTCAGCTGACTATAAGCTGACTCGTGATTCCAAGATACATTAACACATGTGACAACAGAGTGTCTACACATTGTCCCAGGGGTCGTAAGACGAAATTTAACAATTTCCTCTTTCGTGAGATGTTAAATGCCAATCAAACCGCAACCCTTACCTGTGGCTTTCCCCTACAAGCTGTCAAAACTTAAGCCGACAACCCCAAAAGAGCGCCTTTCTTCAGGAGTATCAAAGGCTTCTAAACAACGCTTTTATTTTGAAACGACAGCTCAGATAAATCACAAAACTTTGCTCAGCTACCTTTAATGTGCCTTTAGTTGTCTCTCAAATAAAGGCTTGTGTTTAATTCTCTCTGCTGCTTCTCTGTGTAAACAGGAATCCGAATCAAACGAAATCACTCAGATTAAACTAATTGCTCGCTGTATCTTCATGGCTGTGTAGCGCTGTGTGTTGTATGTTCAGTAATCACTTTTAATAATTCCCTCTGCGGAATACAGAAGAGATCGATTTTTGCTGTTGAATTTTCTTTGTTTATTTCCAAAATCCTGTTCTCAGCTCGTTGTAAACAAGACGAGAATAACAAGTGAGGGGAGGACTTTAGAAAAAAAAAAGTTTTCCTTCTAATCTTCTCCATCACACATCCAAAATCCAATGGATTAGGCTCTGCACCCCTGAGCTCACTATCACAGTCGAGACTACTGGTGCATGAAACATCTCTTATTACCTTCGTTTTATTTCTGCTATTCATGCCAGGCATTCTTGCTCTGGGTCTTTAAAATGGATGTTATAGAGTCCACAGTTTTGGGAGATTTTTCAGCTGGATGCATGCAGCCCTTTTATAGGCGAGCTGACAATATTTACTTTTGAAATTAGCGCTTTAAAGAAATTAGGGGAATAAAGGTTGGACGACTAGCTGAGTAGAAAAGGAGGGCGGTAGTCTGTAAACAAAACTCTTAGTCAGGGCAGACAAACATGAGTTTAGGAAACGGGAGTGAAGCCAGACAGGGCAGAGCTGAAGGTCACCAATCCATCATCTGCTTGTTAAATAACTAAAATGGAAATCAAAGAACAATAAAACAGGGAATCAATAGCGAGTGAAGCTCAGGGATCAGACCCACTCCTTTGACAGGGATTATCAGCCAAGCTCACTGGCTTTTAAATGGCAAGCAAGGCAGAGAGCTGTGCCAGCAAGGCAACTAACCACAGCCATTTCACGCACATTTCTCTCCCCTCTCTCTGGCTGTTCCTTCAGGCAATGACCTTTGCAGTAATATTTCCATAGACATGCTGTTAATGGACAGGGCTGACATATAAGTGTGCTTTGCAAAGTTTGACATCAAGGATTATATAACAACCTCAGTCACTGACAGTGTGTTTAGGGGGGAAAGTGCCTTTGTCCTTTTCAGATTTTGGTCTCAGGGCAGTTGTTTGCTCACTTGATTAAATGATTAGGAGCAATTAGATAATGACATTCTAATTATTTCATTACAGCGTAGAAACAAGGTGGAAACATTAAAGTCAGTAATGATGCTTCCATTAAAATTGATTGGCTGACTGTTCTCGATTTCCAGACTAACTCTTTATTTCACTTTTCTGTATTTCCTGTACTTGAAAAGGTTTCTGACAAACTTTGTTGAGTGCTTCAATCATGCATTTGTAGCAATATGTTTGCAGTTTTATTGGTAACAAAAGCAGACAAACTGAATGTAAGGTAAACCATTTATTTTCTTTATGCTGCATTTTATCATCGAGGAATTTTATCCAATGTGAAAAATTAGGTCTTAGGTCTCCCGATGTACAGTAATAAACAATGCCTTTAATTAAATGTAACATTTTACTAATATATATTTATACAGCGTTAAATGCGGCTAATTCAAGTGATTTTTCATTTCAAAGGTTTAGCCTTCATGGCAGTTACATAATTCATCTAATCCATCAATACCTGCGCTCCACAACTATGAATAATGACTAATCAATAGCAGTAATGGTCATTAATAATCTGCTTTAGCTATAATCTCATATTGATTTGGTTGAATGGGCAAAAAAAAAAAGAAAAAAAAAAGGCTTTTAAAAGTTGTGGAAACTCCAAACACTTAAAAAAAATCTCAAAATACCCAAATCGTCAGTCTAATTAGAACATGTTTATATGGCAGGTATGGCACAGTAAAGTACAATAACTAACAGTACCACAGACCTTTTTTTAAAGGATAGTATAGCTAAGAAATTATTAGTGATTGGAGAAGTTAGTTGCATGAAACACCAAGTATGTCCCATGGAAATTGTTTTTGACATGTTTAGGCCAGCCAATACTTGTACATTTTGAAAATGATGCCTCTGGATAAAAAGTGTTATTTTCAGACAATAATTGACATGAAAAGTTCACATCTCTTTCAAATTGCTGATATCCAGTCTATAAACTTTATGTTGTCACAAACCGGCTTAAAATATGACAACATGAGGTTTGCTTCGATAAAAGATTTACAAAAAAACAGACACCAAGGGAGGTTGAATGGAGGAGAGAGGCATGAGCAATTCATCTCGACCAGCATTTGTAGTCTGGAAGGCCAAACACTCACAAGAGTAGCAGAGGAGCGGCAGTGGCATTGATATCGCAACGTCTTCGTGCCAGACTACAGATGTGTTCAGAAGTTCACATACACTCAAAGTAGACATGAATGTGTCATACTTTTAATGATTTCTTTGAGCTGTTCTTTTTCCAGGGTGGAATTATGGTACAGCTTACATCTTTAATGACTAAATAACAAGACGTAAGTGCACAAGTTTGAATTTATTTGGATTTTCTCAAAGCCACACACAGTGATTTGTTTGACAGCATTCATTGGATTGACCAATAGAAAAATGAGAAATTTCAAAGAACAACTGTAGATTCCAAGATCATCAGTTCAAACAGTTGTATGTAAGTACAAGTTATTTGGTTGTCGCCACTTTGTCTGGAATTCTGGAGGAAGATCCTATCTGTAACTACCACCGCCAGATTAGAGGAAATTGGTTGACTTGTTCCGCTGACTCAAGTTTTACATTGGCAAGGACGGAGAGGGTACTAACCAAGAAAAGACGCCCCTGCTCCAAAATCGACAGCTTCAAGCTTGACTGAAATTTGCAGCTGCCCACATGGACAAGCCAAATTACTTCTGAAGAAAGGTTTTATGGTCAGATGGGACAAAGATTGAACTATTTGACCACAATGACAAGAGGTATGTTGGTGAGACTTTCAAACCTAAGAACATTGTATCAGCTGTCACGCTTGATGGTGGTAGCATCATGCTGTAGCACTGTTTTCCTGCTTGTGGTTCTGGTACACTCCACAAATTGGATGGAATAATGAACAAGCAGGACTACCTCCAAATTCTTAAACTTCACTTCAGATAGCTTCGACAGCTAGATGGGTGAAACTCGGACAACGTTGGGTGTTCCAACAGGACAATGATCCACACTTCAGAACTACTAGTTACTACTGGAATGGATAAAGCAGGCTAATGTTAAGCTTCTGGGATTGTTTTCCCAAAGTCCCGATCTTATTTGAAATCAGGACTTTGTGTGTATACTTTTGAGCTTGTGTGGATTAGAGAACCCCCCCCCAAAAAAAATTTGAACTTGTGCACACAGTTCTTATTTTTATAGCCATTAAAGATGTACACTTTGCCTTGGAAAAAGAAGAGCTCAAATAATAATTAATAGTATTCAAGCCCACAATGGAAAAACTTCTGATTACAACTGTAAATAAGGCCTTAAGAAAAAGAATAGATTACTTTATCTATAGTCTTATTGGGCTTTATCGACAAGGCCAATTTTTGTTGACAGTGTCATTACTTGTGTTCTTGTTTAAACATACAGTGTATATAAAAATGCCTGAAATACAAATGACTCAGTTATCTAAAGCATGATTATCAAAAGCAGGTTAAAAAAAATGGGAGTATGTCTGACCAGTCTTTTGTATTCATTTGCCCTCGAGATGATGCCTTCGTAGAAAGTGTCTGGTCAACGGGTCCTCAGCATTCAAGTGAGAATGCAACACTTTCACTTTGCATTCAGTTTGATTACCGAAAACATGGAAACTTAATTACACTCATTGTTATGCTTTGTCACTTCACTGGTCAACATGCTGCTGAATATCAATGAGCCCCTGATAAATCATGTCTTTGCTGAACACTCAGAGGAAGAGAAAGGCAATTGCCCAGTGTTGCTCCAAGGACACAAAAACCTAAATTACTCTCTTACATGTGCGAAATGACAATAACACAGAAACTAGTTGGAAATCGGTCTTGCAGAATGTTTTCTAACAATGTGATCGTGACAAATTAAGTTAAATTTAACCTAATCATGGAGTCTAGGGTCACTGTTTTTTGTCTTCATTACATAGAGTCTGAAATGGTTCCAGCTTCTTACAAATTTTTCAAAGCTATTTTCTTCAAATGTATTTTGGATAAATAATGTGAGACAAATACACACTTGATGTATGATTAGGTTGCTTTTTTTTTTAAAGAACAATCACTCTGCACTTTACTCTGCATTGAGGCAAGTGCAACATTACATTCTCGTGACAGATTTAAATGTTACAGATTTTTACCTTAATGGAACTGAATACACTGCTCAGAACAAAAACTGTATTTTAAATAGGAAAAAACCCGAACTCATGTTCCCTGCCTATAAGGCTGAAAAGAAAAGCCCCACACAAACAAGAAAAACTAGCGTCAGCCATTTCCTTAAAATGACGAGGCACAATAGCAGCCACTTTTGAGAAATTAGTCTGGGATCATGCAGGCTGTCAGCAAAGCAGCAAGGTCTTTGGGCCAATGGTCCATGAGCCGTTTAATGAGGACTAGGGGATTCTTCCTCCATAGCTCAAAGGGCCATATGGCTTACAGCAGCTGCTTGCTATGACTGCTGATCACATGTGGTGCTCACATCTCAGGGCGATCGTAACTATAGCACCACTTTATAGATGTGTTGTTATAAGGTTAAGGGTTTAGAAAATATGCAAAACACTCACTTTCAGAAGTCTGTATCATCAAACCTCCCCCCTCCCCGCCCTTCAGTGTACTTACTGTATGTAATTGCACGCTTGACTTCAATGAATAATTGAATCAAGTCCTTATTTATGTCATGAACACTGGAAACTGAGAGTCACCGTGACAATACCTTAACTGTGCGACTGTTTAATCAAAAGCGGCACGGTTAAAAACAGCTGGAGATCGCGCCTGTATGTAAATTAAAGCTTAGGCAAAAGGTGTGAAAAAAGAATTTAGAAAAGGTGCTTTGAAGAGAGAAACAATTTATTTGAAATATATTTTAAAAACACACTCTACAGCGTTTAAATTATGCTCTCTGCAATTAGACATTGTTCATCATTTCACATTTACGAGGTATAAATAACTGATGAAACACGCAATGTTTGAGTTTTATTATGCAGTTGTGGGATTTCCACGGCGTCTTTCACCCTCTGTTTTTGCACACAGAACTGTTTACAGTGCCTGGCATTCTTACAAATTTTTATTTGATCTTCCTTTTTGCGACAGGGGAGCCAATGTTAACAGCTGCATCTCTACTATACTGTAAAGACTTGCTACTTTTTTTCTTTTTCTGACAATGCCTTTCTAAGACCTCACTTTCCACCAGTGCAGGAAACAAAATGGCATGCGCGGTACCTAATCAAGAATGCTATCATGCATCTTCACTACACAATACTAAATTCAGCCTCTGCCACACATACACAAAGCAGGGCAGGCTGTTCTACAGAATGAGAATGTCATGGCTCACAAAGAGCAGAGTGGCCCATTTTCATCAGCCAACTGTGGAATTGTAAGATATGAAATGAAAACCCCCTCTCTTGCATCAATATGGTGCAATTATGAGCTACAGAGAAATTGCTCCTGCAACCAGGCAATCCATACTTCTGTCACTTGCCACATCTCAAATGCAATCAAACACACAATAGGCAGAGCTAGATTCTGGCTGATCCAATACTATTTTGTTGAAGCTAACATTTGCACATTTTTTTTTTTGGTAAATTACTAGGATGGACCTGGTGGCTAAAAGAAAGCCTTGATATCCATAGCTAATAGCAGAGGGGAAAAAAAGGGGGAAAAAAAAGAGGATAAAGTGAAATTGACAGAGTGCATGAACAGAGTGCTGCCAGCTTCACTTCTCATGGTTCCTCAAAAATCACACACCAGAGTGTAATGAAGTCAAGGCTTGATCAAAAACTTGGAGTGCGGTGAAATGGAGCAGAACTAAGCATCTGGAAACAGCAAAAAATAGTTCCCCGAAGGTTCTCGGAATAACCACTGGAGAGCAGGGCCAGCTTGCACCGTCTCTCCCTGGGAAAGTAACTGTGATTAATGTCTGCTATTTAAGCTCCGGTTTGTTTTGTCAAGAGGACAACAGTGTGACTATGCAAGGATTTAACACAACCTACTATTTTTGTTTGTCTGTTTTTCCTATATTTGGTGACTTCATGCACACTATAATATCTGGAACCTTTCTGCAGGTGAACTACTTCAAAACAGTCTGGGTAGCTTTTTTTCCCACCCATCTATTTGAAACCTTCAGATCCAGACTGATGTATAATTCATCTCCTTTAATTCTCTGGGGGTATTCATTCAAAAAGGTTCATTAAGTAATTTAATTGAAAGAATTAGCTCTGACATGTGACCTGTTGTCTTCAGCATGAACATTGGGGCAGCTAGTTGAAAGTTATGGACAACTTTGATTTCTCGTGACCTGGACATGAGCTCACTCATTAAGACAATCTTCTCTTCTAAACTCTGCCAAATACAGCAAATCCATTTTATTCACAGGGTGTGACATTTTTATTCTCTAACTTTTGTCTTATTTGTCTGGGCTCTCAATAAAAAAATTCTCTCTTTTTTCCTTTTTGCTTAAAACATCAGTGAGATGTTTTTTTTTAGTTTTTTTTTTATATCAAATGTCTCACATTTATTAAAATGTTGAAGCAAATATTTGTGCAATATGAGAACTCTTTGCTCCAGTTTCACCTGCTACAGCACATGACTCATCTCAGTGTTGTTTATTGTACTCTCCTGTATTCCTTTGAACAATTTTATGAATATTTGTTGTTTTTTGTGCTAGCAAACACAACATATGTTCATAACATATTATGCACAGTGGAAATGAGTTACCGTGGTTATATGAAAGTTAGAAATACCTTATTGATCCCAGTGCATCTAATCCCTACACTAACATTAACACTTGAAATGAGAATTGAATGTGAACACATGGATTACTTGTGAATTTGTCTAAAGATCTAAGAAAATCTGCAATACAATCATGTAGAGAGCCCATGAAGTGCTTTAAATGTAATGAATAAAAATCCAAAAGTCTACTCTGCATACGATCAAAAATGATACAATCTTGTCTCTTGGAGTTAATTTTAAAATTCATTCGCCAGACTATCAGTTGTTTTTAAAAAGCTCCATTGTAAATGATGTCATATCATTTTTATATGGTGTCATTCCTCAGTGTTGTTACTATTGATGACCCCTTTTCTTTGGCGCTATCATCACAGCAAGAATAAGCTCTTTGCAGGTTTATGGTAAAGGGTGATAAAGGAAACAGGTCACCAGAAACACTTCATCCTCAAATTACAATGATGTTTGTCTCTGTATGACTTTAGACTCGTTGGCAGGGTTATTAAGGCCAAACAAAGGGGCAACAAGACTAGCAAAAGTTTGAAGAACATCCACATACAGCATTATTTGCACTGCATCAGTGGATGTAAGGCAACACATCTCTCTTGCAAAGTCTTTAATATTTACAGAGCTCTGGTACTTTTGGGGGAAAAGATAATAAAGTGAGCTGGAAGAAAGAAAAAAAATAACTATAAGAGGCATAAGGAATGTCATTTCCTATCAGCCAGTAATCTTTCTCTATAGATTTATGTGAAAGCAGTTTGGCTGCACTGTCAGCCAAGGACTGCATGCCTGACCTGCAGTATCCTCTCTATAGAAATCCACTCAAGTTATGTCCACATGCAGTAGCAGAAGAAAACAAGCAAAGCAGTGTGTTTAACCAACACATTGGACTTTTGTGAAATAATCTTTAAAATGTTAAAATATGGCAAGTTAACATCAACTTATTAAATATTCTTGTCACGTATCAAAGGACTTAAAACTAACAAAAAAGGATGAAGAAAAAAGGGAAGAGCTACTCTCTTAAAAATTAAACATTGAAAACAGTGTTGTGGATGTGGTAGCACGCCTTGTCTTCTCGGCTAAAGTCTCAAACAATGAATGAATGAGTGAAAACCTCATTGTTTCTAATAAACTGGGAGATGTGCAGTTCAGCTTTTCTGTGCTGGTAAAGGCAAATATTGGCAGCAGTATTTTGACGGTAATGGTGAATAACTGTTAATGATGAAACCATTTTTTGGCTGTAATAAAATCTGATATGGATAGGCTAATTTTATTACGAAAAAGTACAGGAGCACGGACTCACAAATAGAGGGCTTTCTACTCCCTCGGGATCTCGAGATGAGTTGAGAGGAGTTTTCAATTCTAAAATTAACTTTGAAGTCAACATCAGAAATACCATCAAGTCTGCCTTTATAATTTAAGGAATATTGCCAGAGTGCAGATATTGCTCTCACAAGAAGATAATGAAACACTAATGTGTGCTTTTAACCATAGCCGTTTTGATTAAAGGCAATGTCCTATGCTCAAGTGTTATTCCAGGAAAACCTTAAACTAGCAGCAGAACTGTAAAGACATGCAGAAAGGCTCCGTTAAACCTTTTTTTTTAATGTATTAGATGATAAGATTGTTTTTTAGATGGTGTTCATGATCCTCATCCACGGTGGGTAAAGGAGAAAGAAAAGCTGTTGGATCAATGTAAAATACATTTGTGGCTTAATACACCTACTGGTGTTTTGACGCAAATAGTAGAGAATGATTTCGATTATTTAGGGTAATTTTATTACTACTACAGCTGCTACTGTTGATGTTTTCATTGCTTTAGATAAGATTCCCATTTTTATTACCACTGCCAGTCTCCTTACATTTCTCTTTAAAGCATTTTCAATGCAAAAAAACCGCAAAAAAAAAAGAAAAGAAAGAAGTGGCTGTCTCTCCTTTAAGCTGTGACCACAGCACTTTGTGTGTTAAAGCAATAGAGAGACTTATAGCCGGAGGGGGGGGTGAAGGTGATGGATGCTACTCTCAAATGTATTATCTTGCAAAGTTTTAGGCTGCTGCGGCATTTTCCACATGGTAATTTTCCTCTCTGTAAGGGTGCAGCAGTAGGAAAGTGGCTTTTGCTATTCAGAGCCGATTTGTCTGCAGAGTCAGATTTAGCTTTTAAGCAACTCAAAGTATAAGGCTTTGACAGAATCTTGATGTAATGAAAATTTTGCTGATACAGGAGAAAGGGCTTTGTAAACTAGATTGTGTTGACCACTCGACTGTGACCGGTTCAAAACTTCTAAAATATTTGCTTTTACTTAGATATGGCAGCAGTGAATAAAACCCTGCAGATTTTTTCCCCCAATGAAGTTAGAACATGGCAAGATTTTGTCCTTGTTTGTCGTCGTATTAACATCCATTTAACAAATCAGTGTAGCATGCAAATCAACATCGTCAAGGCTACTTGCTTTCAATATTGATTTATAGACTGGATTTTATGTTTTTGTGCTGTTATTTAATATTATAAGGCTGATTTAGCAGGAAGTGTAAGGATTAGGCACATGTCACTCATTGGCTGGTCTCTGAATCATTTGTACAGCACACCTCCTGAAGTTCCTTTGATCTTTGGTCCTTTTAATATTATGTTCCTCTACCAGTGGTGTCCTGAGCCAACCCTAAAAGAAAACCCCAAAAACCTTGCTCTTCATGCACCGTGCAGTTATTCAATTAAAATTCATTTATGCTTGTGGCATGTAGAAAAATTCTAAGCAGATCCGGTTAATTCAGATTTTGTCTCAAGATGACAAGACAGAAAAACATAAATGACTTTGATTGCGGGTTCTGTCACAGTTGCGGTAGCGAAACAAAGCAGAGACAGAGAAACGGGTTAAAGCATTTCAAAAGTGGCAATAGAAACACTGAAGTTACTTATGGGCTTGTAAGGACCTGGGGGTTAGGGCGGTAGTTGAGAATCAGAAGCTGACATAGGACTGAGCAGTACAGGGGGTAATGCAGAGGGGAGCCAAAGGGGACAGGCAAGACAGGAGGTCTGGAGACAAGGGCTGGGTCAACTAAGGGGAACTGCAGGCATAGAAAAAGAGGAATTATACACAGCAGAATACTCACAGAGCAGTAAAGTTAACCATAAATGACTACTACTTGAGGAGAGGCTATATTCTGGCAATGAGGAGGTGGCAGAGCAGAGCATGTGAAGGAGACTTGATTGTTGAAGTGGCTGCAGCTGGTTGGGCTCTGTTCAGGCTCCAGGGCACCTGTCTCCAATTCTGCAATCAAGCCCACAGTAACATAGAAGGGAAAGGGAGACGGATTTCAGATAAAGCACGAGAGGAAACAGAAACAGAGGCTATGACCAAAGAACTGTCAAGGCTGAATCCTAATAGCCACACTAAGGCCTAAGTATCGCAGCCTCAAATACTTAAAAGTGTGGGCAGCACTAAATAGTGATGCACGAATCGTTCAGTACTCGAGAATCACTTTACTGACTCAAGAATCATGATTCACAAGCCCAACTGACTCATCCCTGTTGCTGTTAGCAAAATAATTTCATTAGTAGAAATATATCTAGCTTATAATTAAAATTGTGGAGAAAAGCACAACATCCAGTACCTTAACAAAAACATTTCTGCTCTGAACTGGAACAAAAAAACCTGAGTAGAAGCTCACATCAAGACACTAGCTCCTCGGTTCACAGTAGCATCGCTCTGCTAACATGCTAACAGCACATTTGAGCTACTCACCCCCTCCCTCCTGTGCTGAATCATAGCGTAAGCGAATCACTCAGGACTCACTCACCCCCTCCCTCCTGTGCTGAATCGTAAGCGCAAACGAATCACTCAGGACTCGCTCACCCCCTCCCTCCTGGCGCACAGCTTCTTCTTCTTCTTGGTTGGCAACCAATGTTAAGGCGCATTACCGCCCCCTGGCTCACAGCTCAGTGGACATTTAGATGAGAAAATATATATTTGACAAATTTAAGGAAAATACTGATAAAATAAAAATAAAATAAATGTTCCCTTTAGAAATTTTTTTGCTCTTTTTTGCTCTGTAAAATAGTTTTCTTTTACAATCACTCATCTTAGCAGTAGGATATACATAAAAAGAGAAACAAATTAAGTTTGAGTGAAAATGTACATTTTTTGCACTCTCTGGTCTACTGACTCAGTGACTCAAATAACTCAAAAAATCCGATTCACTTTGGTGAGTGACTCCTTAAAACTCGATTCAGTAAAAAGAATCAAATTTACCATCACTAGCACTAAAGTGTGTGTAACCGGTGTGATTCTGCGTTGTGTCTGATAAAAAAGGTAAAAGAAAGAAAGACCTCCAAGTAAATAATTTGCCCACTCCAGCTCCTCTCCCACAGGGGAATTGTAGAAAAAGGGCTGGCATTTATTTTTACATTAAACATAAAATATGCATTTACACATAACATATTTGACATAAGATAAAACAAAAACAACAACATGAAATCCGACATACCTGATAAAAAAGGTAAAAGAAAGAAAGACCTCCAAGTAAATAATTTGCCCACTCCAGCTCCTAGACCAAATACAAACAGTGGGGAAGAGGGTTAGCTCAACCCACCACAGCTCCCAAGCTAGCAAGGAGTATATATTCATGCTAGCATTTAAGGCGCCTAAAACACATTTATGATACACACATACTACACACTTATCACATCTTACAAAAACAGGCTTAATAATGACAATAACTGAACTAACATCGCAATCATAAACATTAGGGTGGCTAAATATGAATTATGTGTGTTTTTAAGGTGTTGGAAAGAAATGACACCCACCTCTCCCACAGGGGAATTGTAGAAAAAGGGGAGAGGCAAAAGGGGTACGCTGTATTTATAGTATTGCACCAAAGAAGAAGAAGAAAAGAATGAGGAGGGGCTCTAACTGATAATGAACACAACTACAGGCTTGGAGGTCCTAAAAGTCAGGTATAAAAGGAGCAGTTTGGGGGTTTAGAACACATTTTGTGTAATTATAACAATGTGATTTATGACTCTGTTACATGTGCACGGTCATAAAAAAGTCAAAATTGTATGAACAGGATGAAATATCTCTTTGTGAAAGACGGAAAACACGATTGTGGTAAAAGAGTCCAAAAATCATCTCCCACCTCCTGCCTCGACCTTGTGGCATTTTCCACAGTGGTGTAGGTGAATTTACGAGGGTTTAAGAAAAGAGAACAATATGACAGCTGATTCCTATTTCAAAACCTCACGTCACTCAAGGTGTTCTTGCTGTGTTGTTTCCACCAGCTAAAAAAATATGATAAACATATTTTATTACCAATGTTGGAATTTTAAAGAAAATGGAATATGTAGCCAATAAAATAGATTTTTGTTTTGGTTATTTTCTTACTTTTTTCCTGCTGTAGAGTAATGCAGCATGACTCTTCAGCTTCTTGTTTTCCAGAAATGGAAAACACACATTAATAACATTTATATGGCCTGCACCTATTGGTCAAATTTTTTGGTTATTTTCATGAATTGCCTGATGGTGGGAATTATTGGATAGGGTGGTCTAAGGAAGCATTTGCTTAGTATTTAGAAGATCCGACTAGTTCTTCTTATGGCTGCCATGCAGATACTTCCACTTCAAAACCTACTCAGAAAGCAACAAATACTTTTAATATATAAAAAGAAACATTAATTCATTCAATGCAAACCTGTTGGGCAGGTTGCTCCTCCTATGCTTGTTTTTAACTCTCTTGCCTCCACATATTTCTACAGTAAATTCAGCAGCCGGGCTTGCTACCAGTTTAGCAGATGAACAGATATCTTTTACAGCACATCTGTGTCTCTCCCCAAGCTTCATAGCAGAAATGTTGACCCCATCTGATCCAGGTCACAGCCTTAGATGCTCAGGTGGGGTTCTTGGCTGTTCCAGAGTCAAGGCTTAAATCTACAGGTGATGGTGTCTGAGGAGATAAGGCTCCCAGACTTCCTTCAAATCATTTGTGAAAACACCTTTTTATAAACGTGTGTCTATGTAATGTCTATGTGTGACTGTTTATCAGTTTTATTCAGCAACTTTGAATCAGTAACTTCTTGTGTCATTCCTGGGTCACTGCCCGAAGGGTGGGAGTGGTGAATGCCACTTAAATACATTAATTAGAAAGTCTGACCTAATTTGTAGAAAGGTTAGCATTGGAGAAACTGCTTCATTAGCAGATGCACACAACCAGTCTGGTCCCTTTCTACCTCCTCTGTCTGTCTTCTGTTTCTTAATTACGATCCTGATGAACATTGGGGAATATTAGTCATGGTTCCTGTGAAGCACACTGTTTTTCTATTGCAACCCGTGAATTGACTTGTTTTGAAATGCAGATCTGAAGATAGCTGAAGTGTCACATCAACAACATTCAACAGAACACTGATCTCATCTCTGATCATCATTGAGCAGGTTTAATGCTGTCCCTCCTGGCAAGCGAGCAATTATTTCATGGGTGTAGCAAAGTGTTTACACAAAGTGTGATTGGCAAGCTCAACAAAGTTGAGGATGGTATTTGTGTCTCTGTATGTGCTGCCTGCTCCATTGGATGAGTGTGTGACAGACAGGACCTGGAAATGCGATCGATTGCATGCTCACTGTCTTGGCTAAGAAACTAGGTGTTCAATTTCTCTTGCACATCTGGAATCTTGCTCATCAATCAACCAACTGTACCAGGTGTGCTGACAGGGTGTGCTGGCCATTGGATTGATGGTTGACTTCACTTTTGTCCCATTGATTTTGAAATGTTTGAGTGCTTTTCTTTTTTCAAGAAAGAAATGCTGATGTGTCTTCATAAATGGATATACTAATTTGTTTTCTTGTCCAGAGCTACAACAAATTACAGAATATCCATGCATTTATTCAAACGTTTTTGCTTTCAGTAGCTGAAGCAATTATTTTGACTTAGCATAGCTTCCCAATGCTTGGCAAACAGATAAGATATTTGTTTTTCCCCTTTTCAACAAATGGAGTGTAAAACAAACAAAATCTAAAGTTTTACATTTTTATTTGTTTACAGGTAAAAGAAATGAGGTACGATGTGCTCACTAATGAGCTTGAGATGTGCTAGTAGGCAGGAAGTTTGGACATGCTAGCTGTCTCCATTAACTTCCTATTTTTTGCTAGACCAAAATAATTGCCTTCTGGCTCTGTCAACATCCTTCAAGAAGTAGTTCAGTGTTTTGAGAGGAATTAAATCTCTGTATTGAATGTGAGGCTAGAAAATTAAAAACAAAAGGCAACATGCTAAAACAATTAATAAACTTTACAAGTGCTGATATCAAAAGCCTCAATCAGAAACTGAATTGGAATTGGAATTGTGTGTGTGTGTGTGTGTGTGTGTGTGTGTGTGGTCACTGATGATATTAAAGCCATGCATAAAGTGCATGCTCCTGTTGCTCTATTAAAATACACTGGAAAGAAAGTATCATACTATTGCTTGCATTACCTAGAAATGTTATAACTTTAAGTAGCTTTAACCCTTTGTAGCAGGGGTGGGCAACTCCAGGCCTCGATTGCCAGTGTCCTGCAGGTTTTAGATATCACCCTGGGTCAACACACCTGAATCACATGATTAGTTCATTACCAGTCCTCTGGAGAACTTCAGGACATGTTGAGGAGGTCTTTTAGCTATTTGAATCAGCTGTGTTGGATCAAGGACACATCTAAAACCTACAGGACACTGGCCGTTGAGGCCTGGAGTTGCCCACCCCTGCTTTATAGGGAACACAGTGAAATACATAGAAATTCAAAAATTTCAAACCTGCGGTCTTATTGAAGTACATTACAGGACTTTTTAACTTGTGTGAATTTTTTCCAAAAAATGTCTGTATATTTAAAAAAAAAAAAAATAAATAAATAAATAAATAAATATATATATATATATATATATATATATATATATATATATATATATATATATATATATATATATATATATATTTTTTTTTTTTTTTTTTTTTTTTTTTTTTTTTTTATTTATTTATTTATTTTTTTTTTAAATATACAGACATTTTTTGGAAAAAATTCACACAAGTTAAAAAGTCCTGTAATGTACTTCAATAAGACCGCAGGTTTGAAATTTTTGAATTTCTATGTATTTCACTGTGTTCCCTATAAAGCAGGGGTGGGCAACTCCAGGCCTCAACGGCCAGTGTCCTGTAGGTTTTAGATGTGTCCTTGATCCAACACAGCTGATTCAAATAGCTAAAAGACCTCCTCAACATGTCCTGAAGTTCTCCAGAGGACTGGTAATGAACTAATCATGTGATTCAGGTGTGTTGACCCAGGGTGATATCTAAAACCTGCAGGACACTGGCAATCGAGGCCTGGAGTTGCCCACCCCTGCTTTATAGGGAACACAGTGAAATACATAGAAATTCAAAAATTTCAAACCTGCGGTCTTATTGAAGTACATTACAGGACTTTTTAACTTGTGTGAATTTTTTCCAAAAAATGTCTGTATATTTAAAAAATAAATAAATAAATAAATAAATAAATAAAAAAAAAAAAAAAAAAAAAAAAAAAAAAAAAATATATATATATATATATATATATATATATATATATATATATATAAGAAGAAGAACCATATAAACTTATTTTTTAAAGATTTTTCTTGACTAACACTAACACTTTTCACAAATATGATACATATCCAGCCACAGGCACCTGATTCATGGGAATAATTTCCTTTAAGGTGATCAGGCTAGACTTTTCTTCAAAGAATGAATTTCAGTAATGCAAAAAGACCTGGATGTCCATGGAAAACAGCAGTGTTGGATGATCACAGGAGGTAGGGTTATCGACATCCAAGTCTACCATAAAGAGAAGGCTACATGAAAGTAAATACAGAGGGTTCAGTGCAAGGTGCAAGTCACTCATAAGCCTCAAGAATAGAGAGGCTAGATCTGACTTGGATTGTTATTTTATTTTATTTTTTTTAAATGTTTTTAGCACAGTTTGGGAAAAACATTCATTGGACATATGACACCAAGATCAATCTCTACCAGAAAGGTGGCAAGAAAAAAGTATGGCGAAGGCGTGGAACAGCTCATGATCCAAAGCATACCAAATCATCTGTAAAATAACTGAAAGCTGCTGCAGTAAAGGCCTGGTAGAGCATTAAAAAGGAGGAAACCCAGCAGCTGGTGATGTCCATGAGTAAAAGACTTCAGGCTGTTATTGCCAGCAAAGGGGTTTCAACCAAATATTAGAAATGAACATTTTATTTTCAGTTATTTAATTTGTCCAATTACTTTTGAGGCCCTGAAATAAAGGCATTACTTCAGTTTCTCACATTTTTATATAATCTTTTTGCTCAGCCCACTAAATTCAAGCCGAAAGTCTGCACTTCAAATGAATCTGTGTGGTTTTATTTAAAATTCATTGTGGTAATGTACAAACCAAAATTAGACAAAAGTTGTCTCTGTCCAAATATTTATGGACTTAACTGTATATAATGCATGGGTTTCATCAACTTTCCACTGTTGGTTTTGATGTTATTACCACAGGTGTGAGAGTAGGTAGGGGTGAATAACCCAATTTTCTGAATTCCAGAAGAACACTAGTTCAAAATGCCCCAGGCCACTGATGATTGATCAGTGTAATAATGTCACTGCCTGTCACGTAACCTGATCTTTGTTGATTAGCTGGGAGAAATCCATGTGTTTCTACAACCTCACGGTGAGTCATGGAGAGGCCAAGTTTGATGTTCTTCTACAGTGGCTTGCAAAAGTATTTGGCCCCCTTGAACTTTCCCACATTTTGTCACATTACAGCCACAAACATGAATTAATTTGATTGGAACTCCACGTGAAAGACCAATACAAAGTGGTGTACATGTGAGAAGTGGAACGAAAATCATACATGATTCCAAACAATTTTTACAAATAAATAACTGCAAAGTGGGGTGTGCACGGTTCCAAACACGGTTCCTCACTCCCCCATAGGATGCTGAAATCTACCCTAGCTACACTATGTAAGCAACTTAACTGGAGGTACAGCATGCCAGGTTGCTTAATGTAAAAACTTATCTTAAGGCGGTCTAGTTCTTGTTTGAGAGATTTAGAAAAAAGAACAAATATGCTGTTGAGATTAAATATCAGACAAATTTACATTAAAGAATGAAGCACAATGAGAACTGACTTATTTAGTTCTCTACTGTGCAGTCGGTGTTGGGTGTAACATGCCACTGTAATCACATTACATTTTTCAGTAATGACACAATGTAACAAGTTATTATATTAAAATTTGTAATTACACTTCAGTCACACTTATGTCTTAACTGAAGAATCTTTGTAATGCAAGTTGCGCAGCTGTTTTAGTTTGTGGGGAGGGGAGTGGTCTTCAGCTAAAATAAGGACATTGCACAAAAGGACAAGAGCACGATGGTAAAGCTCAAATTTAGTCCAGGACAGAAGCAACTGCATTATCCTGCTAACACAACTTTTGCAAACATCTGCACCGACAGCATGCTGACACAAACCTAGCCAAGAACTCAGATGTTAAAGCTGAGTGTATGCTGACCCCAGCCCAGCAGTCAGACTATGAACTTTAACAGGTAACAAAAGCAGAGATGAGCAGTTTTACTTTTGCTGTTTCTAAAGAAGAATCACCGCAGTGATCGCTTTGAAGTCTCTTTTGGGCTAGTTTTCAGCACTGCGTTGACACTACAGACACTAAAAGAAAAATTCTGGTGTGTCATTATAACTGTGCTGTGAAGCTATTGCCTACAATTTATTTTTTATTATTGTTAACTGTTCATTATGAGACAGTGTGTTTCAGGCCATTTTGCTGAATGATGAGAAAGTAATGAAATGAGTAGTGTAACAAATTACTTTCTCAGGTGAATAATTAAATAGGGAACTTCATTACTTAAGTAAGGAGTAATACATTACTCAAAGTAATGACCCCAACACTTTATGCCATTCACCTTTCACACACGTCATCTGATAGCATCGTGACATTCCTGTAAGTGGTGATCATGGTGCACTTGTCCCCGATACCAGTGTTGTAGTTTGCACAAGTATGCTTGGCATCTGAGTGATGTAAATTTTGTAATCAGAGAGTGAAAGCAGCCTCTGGGGGGATGTCCACGTCCTTCCAATTTGTACTGTCTGGCCTGCATAGAAAGTGCACCAATTATGCATGTCCTCCAAGTGCACTCCAAGTGGACTTGGAAAAAAGTATAATAAGAATAACCACTCATCTGTGGTGTCTGCAGCTGTCCGTGTGTGCGCAAGTATAAAGCTATTCAGTTATTGGCTTTGTCAAATCAGCATTTACTGACATCCTGGTAAAAAGGATGGGCTGTCTTCTCAATGGGATGAGGTGACAGAGAGTCAGTGAATGAGTGGGTAAAAGAGAAACTTGAGCCACTTGATTGTGACAAAATAAGAAAGCCCTACCTCTGTTGCATGACTCATTGGGCAACGGCGTTTATGTTCAAGGGAAGTCATCAAGTCAGTTTTCTCATATCTGACAAAAAAAGAGGGTGTCACAAGATGGCTTTGAAAAATATATTCAGAAGTGTTAAGGGAAATCCTGTAAAAAGTCATGATTTCAAGAATCTTTTATTTTTTATTCTACAGCTGGAATTATGTATCCTTTAGACCTAATGGCCCAAATGAAACCCCACATACTATTACCTTCAGAAATAGCTATGCTGGCTGCTTTGTCACTCCCTCCACTCCTTTTGCTAATCTAAGACAATTGCCAAGTGGCTGTGATCTTTAGCACGCAGACATGAGAGCGATATCAATCTTCTCATCTAACTCTCATCATCTCTTTGCCCCAAAATATCACACAATTTCTTTAAACT
Source organism: Aulonocara sp. 'chitande type north' Nkhata Bay (assembly GCF_057382095.1). NCBI lineage: Eukaryota > Metazoa > Chordata > Actinopteri > Cichliformes > Cichlidae > Aulonocara > Aulonocara sp. 'chitande type north' Nkhata Bay. The sequence goes on from NC_141356.1 coordinate 29,801,854, forward strand.
GAGTAGAAAAATGTTCTTGTTCTTAATGTTCTTCATCCCCACAGTTTAAATAAAAGCAGGCAGAGCAGAATAGTTTGACTCAAACTAGGTCTGCTTTGACATCAGTGTCTGGCAGCAGCAAAGAACAGAAATGCCTTCATAAATCTGTTGAAATGCCAGGAGAAGAGCAGAATATGAGGCCATAACACGAGCCCGTCAGTGCATTTAAGTGTTAATTATTCATTTTTCTTCCCTCATAAATTTTAACGGGAAGCTTTTGTGATTAAAACAAAATATCCATGAGAATATCCTTTGGGAAGTGGCATTCTTTAAGCCCTTTAAAGAATTGTGAATAATGATGGCGCTCTCATAAAAATGATCCCCAGAGGATCCTGCTTGTTTCTTACTCTTTGCTACCTATTTGAGAGGACCCGTTGTTTTTAAAGCCAAATGTATTTTGTGACCAGAAAAAGAGGTGAACAAACAATCACAGGACACCAAAGTACACAGCTGGAATGGCATGCGGTCGTAAAATACGCTATAGCCTTTGGGAGCACTAATTGCCTAATGATGAAGTTAGTGTACATTATATGGGCTCTATTAGGTGGAGCTGTATGGACACCAATTTTCTCTTAATATGTTTAGAGGACGGATAATTTGATGGCCATTCAAAGATATAATAATCCACTTATCTTTCACACAGCTAATCTACATTAAATACCCTTCCACCCTTCCACCCTACCGCCTGCCCCACCCCCACCACTATCACACGTCTGTGGGTGTAGAAATACACATGCGCATATAGAATATAAATATTACCAATTAATTAGTGTCCTGAAATTTTTGTCCTGATATAATTTCAGATAAGCTGTGTTAGACATGCAAACAGTGGTAAATCAGAAATATCCCATGGTCTCTTTTTTTCTGTCCGTCAGCAGCTGCCACTAGATGTCACAATATTAACACCAGGCAATACTAGCTCAGTCAGCACCCAAACACCCATTCCTGAATCATCACTATTGTTATGTAAATGCCGCTTAAGGTGAAACCTTTTGGATATTTCCTAAAGGCAAACCTCCTACCTTTTACCCCATCTCTCTTTTCCTCTTGATCCAGAAAATTTCTACTTTAAATGCTACACAAGCTGTGACAAAAGTAATAGGAGTGGCATTGTGGGGGTTTCCTCGAGATATTGTTAAATGTAATGATAGCTTTGACACAGGAATTGTGTCTGGAGAAAACTATTGAATCATGCCCCTGCTTTATTTGCAGCCTTAAGATTTAATGTCTGTCCCCTCAATGTGGCTTTGATAAATGACCCTGGCAGCCAAAGCATCTTGCAGCTGTTCTGATACACACAAGAAGATGTTGAGTCTCCACTGAGGCAGACCACTGCTAATTAAAACCAAGCTATGGAAGGAGCATTTGTGGATTAAGCGTGCATCTGATAAGAGATATTCCTTTTTGAACACATGCGTAAAGCCAGAGAGATTCCTTTTAGTCCACATGGATTGTAGTCGAATCTGCCCTGTGCTGAATTCCATGTGGACATTATGGCTGTTGCTCAGAAGTTTGCCACATTTCCATAACTTTTATTTTCTGCACTTGTGCCTGCGCTTGTTCTGACCCCATGTGTCCTTTGGGATCTTTGATTATTCGTACACTGAGACCTGAATGCAAAAACAGCTTCTTTTGATTGAGAGGCTGCATGGATATGGGAGGTAACATGGGCAGTTTCAAGGTCCTTTTTGCAGGAAGATGTTGATATAACCTCCCATTTTCAGGACATAAAACCAAAGGTGACAGCTTTGAAGACAGGATTATTGCTTGACAGAAATCTGAAATATTTTCAAGCATACCGACTGAGCAGTAACGTCTGAATGTTTGAGGGTTTTGTGGTAAATTGACTAGTTAAAATAGAGAACATGTGCTGCATGTGTCCTAGTTTGAAGGTTTGGCAGACTAAATGATGTGGGGTTTTTTGTGTTCAGTCAATAGCAGCCAAATGCCTGTAACCTAATTTCACATTTTTGATTTTCACAGTTGATGTGTTGGTCAGGAAATAGCTACCATACTGTTGCCGTGAGCAGTGTTGGTCAAGTTACTTGAAAAAAGTAATCAGTTTAACATTTAAACCTATTTTCTGCACATTCCAGCACATAAAATAAAATATTTTTTGTGTTTACACTCAGTCTTTCAAATAGATGCAAGTAAAACACAGCAGAAAATAAATAAAGTCAAAGACTAGCGATCCTGTTGCTCTATTTTCACCTGTAAAGCAGGAGTGGCGTAGGCGTAGGCTTACACTGGTGCAGGTGTGCCGCAGCGGTCAGTTGAAGAATCCGCGAGTTTCTCTGTGAGTTTCCCATTACGTCGTAGCGCACTCGGTGCTTGCTTGGAAGTTTAGGGGTTTTTCGCTGTAAAAAGAAGTTTTCTTCCCACACACAACGGACGCTAATGTTTTTGTCACTTTTTATGGAATCAAACTCAAAGTAAGGTCAGTACTTCCACACTTTAAACGCTGCACGCTCATACTCTCTCCCGCACTCGATATATTATCCATTGTTGATCTGCACACAGCTGTTGTCACAAACGTCGCAGTTGCTTGCGTCACTGTCATGAGACATTCTTGCAACAAAATCACGGTTTTAGTAAGGCAGTAATGCAGCGTTCCTACAGGAAAGGAACGGTAATCTAATTACCGTTTTTGCAATAGCAATCCCTTACTTTACTCGTTACTTGAAAAAGTAATCAGATTACAGTAACGTGTTACTGCCCATCTCTGGCCATGAGGAACAGGATTTACGTTTGTCAACACATCATAATGTTAAACAAATGTCATTTTGCTAAATGTTCACTTTGACTTTGTTGAGTCACTGTCTATAGAAGCTGTGGTTGAAGATGCATTCTGATGCTTTAAACACATTGCATTCAAATTCTTTCATTTCTGTGTAAGTAACTGTATATTTCTTTGCATTTTACAGGTTTCAAAGTTTTGTGTTTTTAGTTAAAATGATATCATTGGAAACAGCTAACTTTGTATACGCAGTACATAATTCTCAAAATATACAGTCCAAAACCTGTGAGCCTCCTCTCGTTTCTTTATATTTTGCTTCCAGCCTTTCTTGTAATTTTAAAGGGGTCTGGAGCAGTTTTTTTTTATCACTCATTTTCATTTTAGTCCTTGCACCTGATCATTTCCAGACGAATGGTGTATTTTGTTAAGACACTTACTGCTGAACTATGAATAATTCAAGTATTAAAAAAACAAAGTAAAAACAAACAAAAAGAAGACACCTAACTCAAGGGATGAAAAAGTGTTTTGTCTACAGATAACAGAGAACTTAGCAAAAAAACAATTTTAAATTGTGTCTTTAGGCACTTTATTATTAGAAGCCTGTTCCAAAAACACATCATTTCTTCCTATTTCTTTTGTTGAATCTATAAAAATGCCAAAGACAACACAGTTTGACAGGCATAATATAATATTTTTCCACCAACAAGGTGATTTTCAAAGAGCTAAAAAGAATGCCGTGTGGTTGCATGTTTTACAATATTATTATTATTATCATTATATTTGCCACTTGCCCACTTTCCTCAAATGGAAAAAAAAGATCAAAATCAACAATTGGAGGACAAATGAAGAAATAGAAGGCCAGAAAATTATGTAAAGCAGATAAACAGTATCTGAGTCTTCCTTAAGAAATAGGACAACATCCAGCACACACCTGACACAGGACTTGAGAGATCCTTCACTAGATCCATCTACAATTAGCCAATCTCAGTGGAAAGATGGCTGACAAGGAGACATTTTTAAGGAAGTGAAACAGGGAGACAATGCACGGGTGTGCCAACTCTTTAAAAATCTGGACTGAAAATCAGTGGCAACAGATCTAATGAACTGATAAATCAATAGTTGAATTGTTTGAAGAGTAGGGTTAGGAGAGGGGTACAGCAGTGAGTGTCTGCAGGTATTTGTAAAACATGGCGGAGGATGTGTCATGGTTTGGAGTTGCATTTCAGGCAGTGGTTTTGGAGATGTTGTCAAAATTGATGGAATTATGAAGACAAAAACGTACCATCAGATTCTGACCTACCATGCAGAGCCATCAGGAAAAGGATCTGATTGGCAACGACTTAATTTATCAGAATGACAATGATCCCAAACACACTGCCTATGCAGTAAAAGCATACCTGAATAGAAAAATACAGTTTTTCGTCATGGATTGGCCTCCCCAGAGCCCGAAATTCAATGTTAGTGCAGCAGTTTGGAATCATCTTGACAGAAAACACTTTGAATGTCCTTAAAAAAAGCTTGGAGAACTATTCCTGATTTCCTGACGACTTCCTTAAAGAAATTATATGAAATTATTCCTAAAAGAGTTCAGGCTGTGTTGAAGAATAAAGACTGTCATACCAAATATTGACTTGTTGCTTTTGTTGTTGTTGCAATATATATTGAAATTCCATGTGTTTCAGGAAATTGCTGTACCTACAATTCTCACTTTCCTATCAAAATATAAAGAAAAACAAAACATCTCTTCATTTGTGATATATATATATATATATATATATATATATATATATATATATATATATATATATATATATTTTTTTTTTTTTTTTTTTTTTTTAGTAAAATAGAAACTTACTAAAGGTCAATAATTTGTTTCATTTAAAGCAAATGTCATGCTTATTATTTAGAGACTGCATATTTACTATTAAGATATACAAAAGTGTTACTAAGTTCACGTTTACCATTTTGTCACAGAAATACAAAAATTAAAATTATATGATATTATACTCTCATATAATTAACTATCAAACACAGCTAATGAAAATCACTTTACTTTACAGTTCACCTATAAGTACAGGTCACTTGAGCTCACTTTAATTTTAATGTCTGTATTACTAATGGAAAAGTATTCTCCATGATATAGCATTCTAAATGGACCTGACCGAATAGTAAATGAACCACATCCATCTTGGTGACACTGCGTTGCAGGGTACTTTCCTCCAGAATCATCTCTAGATGACCTTGCTATTTAAAGTTTTTTGTTGATGTGCTGTCTTGCACAAGGAGGAAGGTTTGTTTTATCACCACTTATTCTGTAACCCTTATTCTGCATAAAAATGGCTCATGTTGCAGCTGTATGATGTTCATACGACAAGAAACGGACTGAAAGCATTAAAAAACATTTACAAAGAAGCTTTTCCTCCTGCTTAACAGCTGCATCTTTCTTGATATTTCACCGCAAAGCTGTTTTTTATTCACACCCCATATAATAAAGACTTGGTACATGAAAACTTAACAATTAAATTAAATCATTTGTAATCCTGTGGGACCTACTTGACACATTCTGTTCTTTGTTATTTACTCTTTTGCATTTATCCTCTGTGTGTCTGTTTAACGTTTCCTTGCTTTTCATTTTTCCTAAGTGCAACACCTAACTATAGCTCAGATTATTTTTGTCATCTGACCATACCTCAGGTGTAAGGAATGACAGCACATTTACTAAATCAGATTCTGGTTGAGGTCATGTATCCAAGGTAATTTTTTTTCTTTTGGCATTACTAAAAATGCTCATGTGTCAGTACATGAAAGAAAAATAGGACATATTTAGTTAAGTCATAAAATATATATAATGACCTTGGTAGAAGGGGATTATTATAAAAAATATTTTCTATGTTCCTGTAGCCGCTTTTTTAATCAAAATTAGATTTTAATGCAATAATAATAATTGTTGTTATCCATGAATTTTTAAAAATGTACTATTTTACAAAGAAGAAAAAAATTTGTGAAGGACATTATTTTATTTATTTTTGATGCCAAATTGCAGTTATTTACTCGCATTCTTAAACAAACAAACTACAGAAGTAACACCTTTGGACCTATTAATACGTCTCCCTCTCTCTCTCTTCTTCTCTTTCCTTTGATAATCTTTAGCCATTCTATCAGCCACTGCTATCTTAAAAGGGCACACATTACATGTATGCCAAGAACAGAGGGAGTTGCGGAGGTTCATTAGTGAATCCAATTATTTTTCAGAAACCCCAAACAACCTGAATGTTGTTGATAGATACATACATCCATATACACCACATAAATATTCATGCTGTTAATAAGAAAACTCCCCCTTGAGCAACTAACAAATTATGAGATATCCAGTCACATTCTAAAAGGGCCTCAAAATGTTTTTCTATCACTTACCCACAAAGTAGCAGGTTTTCACAAGAGACATTTGTCCTGGAGGTACAAAACTATGATATAATTTATTTCCAAGCCACTATACTTTTGAAAGACCTTGTTTTGGTTAATTTGGTATCAAATCCAAAGAAGCCTCAAAAAAGCTTTAAATAGAAGACAGTGACTTTATATATAAAATATCATTACAGGTGCAGATTTGCAAGTTTGACAGTGTTTTAGTAGGTAAAGGTGAATGCTTGGACATGAATTGAGCTGCAGTTTGGGGAAGGCTTCGAAGGGGACTGGCGACGGCTCCCTGGCTTCGCAGATCACCATGTACTATATAGAAGTGAAGAACTTGAAGAATTGAAAAGGGGAAGGAGGGTGTGGCACGTAAATGAGAATGACAGCTTGCAGAACTGGGAGAACCTATATAGATGGGAACCGGAAGGAGCGTGTTAGGTGTGGTCCCGCTCCTGAAATTCTGATACTTAATCTCCAATTATATTTTGCTTTAAAGAGCTGCACTTTCTTATAGACTTTCTGAAGGTGTTCTGAATTTGTTCTTTTGGCTTCTTTTTCACTCATTTACTGTCCACATGACACTGACTGAGAATTATCCAATCTTTAAAAAGGAAATAATTTAAGCAGTGAGTATGCAAAAAATATCTGACAACTTTTGTTGAATCTTTTAAAAAATGCTAAAGATAATGTAGTTTCACAATTCATATAAGAGTATTTTTGCATTACCACACATGCACAAGTGCATTGTGCATGCTTTGTTCTCCACAGCTTTTGGAGAACAAAAGAAGTGGCGGGATTAAAAATGTATTTATAGCAGATGAACAATATCTGAAAGTCATGTGCTTAAGAAATAGGAATAGATGTATCTTTCAGTTAATCTAGCTATTATTCTCCAAACCCTCATTATCCTACGTTACATAAGACCTGAAATCAGTGGCAAAAGGTTTTATGGAGTGATGAGAAGTATGACAGTGTATCTATCGCTATGTCTGCATAACAAAGCGTGGCTTTACAGGAGAAGCCGGGAGAGCTATTCCTGAAGACTACTTAAAGAAATTACAAGAAAGCTTGCGTAAGAGAGTTCAGGCTGTGTTGAAGAATAAAGGTGGTCACACCAAATATTGAATTTCCAGCTCATTTGAACTGTAGAGATTCTTTTTTTCACAGTATATACTGCATTTCCATGTATGTTTGCACATGTTTTAATAAATCACAATATTTAGCTCCAATTTTCCTAACAAAGTTTAAAGAAATGAAGAGTGGCTAAAGACTTTAGTTACTATACATAGATCATTTAATTTGTCTTTCACAACATTTTGCAAAATGAACACCAGAATTAAGAAATAAATAATATTATGGATTGTGTACGTTCTTTATGACCCCATTTTTAGTTATTTTATTTTCCTTCCTTCCAATTATCTTGGAATTGCACACAACAGGAATGAATTACTGGCACTCATCATCCCAGAAATCTTCTATTACAATTTTACATTCTGTTCTGGCTCAGTGGATCACAGGTAATGTGAACAAAACCCTTAATTACCAGTTAATGATGCGATCAGACGATAATATAAAGAGAAGAAGCGTAACCGGTTTTCCACAGATCAGGTCATGGTGATGAGTCAAAAGGATTTCAGCAGAACAAATATCTCTATAAACCTCATTTAAAATATTGATATTTAAAGTCACGTGCAGGGAATTGAACATGAAAAATGTTCCTCAATTTAAAGAAAATGAAGTGAAATAGTGTGAATTTAACATTTTTCTTTAAAAGTTGATGGTGGACACTTCATTTTCACTGAATGATAAGACTACTGCATAGCATTACTGACTGTATACTCTATAGACTAAATTATATACAAAAAGTCCACAGGTCATACAAGCACATCAAACAGACTGAATCCTCCCATTCAGTCTCTATACATTTTCGCTTTGCCCTTCTGCAGTGATGAAACGCTGAGGGTAAACAGATTAATTTTGCTATACACACTAATCTAAAAGATCCTTGCATGCAAGCACTGCTTCAAAGCTGGATCCTATTAGGCTCATTGCCAATCAATCAAACATTTGTCAACTATAAACAAGGTGTGACAATTAGCGCTTTGATGCGAGTTACAGCAACATGAGAACACCAACAGCCCGATGATGGCAAATCCTTTGAGTGGGAAATTGCAGGTGTCAAAAACTGGCAAATGATTTAATATGTCAAGGGGAACAGTCACATAATCACAGATTGAATAAACTAAATAAACAAAGGTTATTACATACTCTATACAGCATAGGTTTGTCATCTTCAAATAGGCTTTTTTTTTACCCTGAATATTCTGTTTCCTTTCCCTCCATATTCTCCATATTCACAAGAGATCAGTCCACGGTTCACACAGACCTATCAGAGTGACCCTGCCTTGAATTCATAACGAAGCATATTGTCGCGCTGACCTAGTAGGTGTGGCTGTTATTCCTCTTTTCCTCCTCCTGCCCTCTACCTGTTCGGTGCTGCTGCTTGCCCATGGCCGCTGATTAGACCTTGGGTGCAATCAACAACTAAGCACGGCCTGGTGTGCGCCGCCCTGCCAGGTGAGCCACATTAGAGCAATCAAGGGTGGGCGTGCCTAGTAGACCTTAAAATGCATGCAGCAGTCATTTGACCCATGTGCAACATACTGAGAGGACGGCAAGCAAAGCACTTTGCCACTGTGAGGAAGACTTTGAACAAGACAGGCTATCGGTAAGCTCTTGAGTTCACATTTTGCTTTTGCAGATGTATCTGGGACTATGGAAGCTCAGTTGTGCAAATGTTTTACGCTTAGGGAAATAGTTGCTGCATTTAAGTTTAATTATATTGACAAAAATGAATGTTTAAGTTTGAATAAATTGTTTGTGCAGTTAGTGTTCCCACATATTTATGTTAATTAATATTAAAAATAGTTACCCCAAATCCTTGGGTGGATCGTAAAACTAGTGAATAAATGTTTGGTTTTGATTTAAAGAAAATAATTCTTTGTAAAGAAAATCCTTAAAGTCTATTAAAATGTTTGAACTCTAAAATATATACTTTAAAATACAATTGTTTATAAAAAAGTGTTAATGCAAAGAAGACACATTTTGTATATTTAAGAACCACAGTTAAATTAACACAGTTAACCACATGGTAAATGGCTTTACTGAAGTGTATTTTGTTATTTCATCTGTCTTCTGTGTAATGCATGTAATTTATCTGAATGGTTAATGGAATGTTCTTTATTTTTGTGTTGAAAGGTTTTTTTACCTGCTGCTACCTACCAGCTATCAAACTAGTTGGTCTAAATAAAGTTGAGTGAAATTCAAAGTCTGGTCTTTTTCAAGTGTGGACACCTCACAGTCAGAGGAACACTTGACACATATGGTCCAACTCTCAATTATGCATGGATAAATCTTCCTTCTTTTAGAGGAAATGAGCACAGAGTGTTATTTTAGTATAAGGTGACTTCTTTCGCAGTGATAACATCAGGGGGACGTTGTCCATTAAATGTGAGAACCCCTAATTCAATGCCCCTAACGCTGATGTTTAATTTTGACAGGTTTCAGAGCTTAGTAGTCATGTAGAAGAGCAAAGTGCCTCTGGTATTTTGTGATACCTACAGTGTGAGAGGCTGGCTTAAAGATGTCCTTCACAGATTTCCAGATTAAGTGCATGCTGGTGTCCTTTGAAATTGTGCTCTAATGTCAAGGGAATGTGTAACAGACTCATCCAATTCATGATTTGAATAGAACGCGCTGGGCAAAAGCTTAAAGACACTCCAGAGTGCTGAAGGATGGTGCAGCAGAAGTGCTATAATTATTGCACTGAGTAGCTCTTAACTGGATGCAGAGGCCACATAAACGCATAGAGGTAGTGAACAAATCAAGATCCTGGTCTGTTGAGTTTGTAGAGACTAATATCAAAGACTGCATCATATCACAGCATGCTTTTCTGGGCAGTATTGGGAATGATTTCCATTCTAGTCAAAGATGGGAAGGAAAAATTGCCAAAAATGTAATTACACAAGAAAATGTGAGACATTGTCAGATAGATAGATAGATGGGCCCCTTTAGTGGACAGCTGGTGCGCTGAAAGAATAATTGGATAAATGGCTGTCACTAAAGATAAAAAGAAACAAAATACCAAGACGTGTGCAACAGGATTGTAATAATGTCTTTGTATATTTTTCATCATTAACAAGGCATAAAGTTGGAAAAATAATCCATAATACTGAAGCGTTGATGTTACACGGAATTAAATATTCAAATTCAAAGACTTGTTTTCATGGCTGCTCTGTTCCATCAAACAGAAATACCACAAACACTTTTCCATTTAATCTTTCAAAAAACTGTCACGTGGGATTAAATAATGTTTAGCAGCACATTATTTTGATGTTTAATTATGATTTGAACTAGCATTACAAGCATACAATTTAGCTTTGTCCTTAACTCCAAGTATGTTAAATATGAAGGTTTTTTAGCATTTTTAGAGACCATAATATCTAACATTTGATACATTCAGCACAACAAATTTATTGTTTATTTTGTAGTCTAGCTGGCCTTCCATTGAATTCCCAGCACATATGAACTTATCTGGTTGCCAGCTGTTTACATATTCAACAATGCACAATAATTTATACTCAGCCAGTCTTTGCAGAACATCAGCCGGCCATGAATTAATTAAGGCTTTCTGCTCTGATAAGTACCAGTCAGGAAGAGAGGGTGTTGTGTTGAATCTTACAAGAGCGTCTAATCGTTAACTTTGTGCTAAAGGGAATTTCACTCTCAAGAACGCCTCAGCTACTGGCAAAATATATATCCATGTCACGTCTGATCAGAAAACATCATTTGTTATTTTCAACTGAATGGCGTTTGATTGCAAATGCAAAGAATAAAAAAGTGGTTTTGAAGCATCGTTCAGATTCACAAGTACAAAATCTAATTTTTTTAAAAACAAAATCTAGACTTGTATTTGATGACAACTATATAGAAAAATAGCATGAATGTCAAAATTAATTTTATTGCTTGGTTTACCAATAATCAGATTGAAATTTCCAGGAAAGCTGCACTCTGTGAGCTTATTTGGCCACACATTAGCTGAAATGTGTTCTACAACGACAAATCTATGTTGCATAATGGCACCAATAAACCTGTAAGCCACCTTAAAGCTTATTTTAGGACAGCTCATCATTCCTGTCACTTATTGCAATTTGTTTAGCTAATGGTAGCGAGAAATCTCTGATGAGGCTTCATAAAACAGTAGATGGATCAACTGCAGGGCCACATCCATCTATCAAGACCTGTGTCAGGTCTTTATTGGATTTTATTTACTATTTATTTAAGGACATGACTTTTAGATACTGTTCATTTTCTGTAGATAGTTTTGTAGGGCTGCCAATTCTTCTTTTGTCCTCCACTAGTCCAGTTTCCTCAGTTGTCTTTAAGGATACACTGCACACCATGCAGGGATTTGCCAAGTTTATGGCTGGTAGAATTCTGACTTTAATCTCAGAACTCAGATTTAAGTCAGAATTGTGACTATAATCTAAGAATTCTTAGAAAACACTTTGGACTTTCTTTATTCTCAGAATTCTGAGAAAAAAGTCAGAATTCTAAGAAAACTTTTGACTCTTTGACTTTTTTCTCAGAATATTAAGATTAAAGTCAGAATTCTGAAAAAAAAGTCAGAAATCTGAGATTAAAGTCAGAATTTAATGACTTTTTTTTCAGAATTCTAACGTTTTCTCAGAATTCTGAAAAAAAGTCATTAAATTCTGACTTTAATCTCAGAATTCTGACTGACTTTTGCCCCCTCAGAATTCTAGGAAAAGAAAGAAAAATGTGCCCACTTTTTTTTTTCCAGTGGCCCTAATCCTCTTCCTTAATAAACCATATACTTTGGTCTGCTTTTTTTTTCATGTGGACAAATGATGTATTTTTGTGACAGGTTGCTACTAACAAAGTGCCTAAATATAACATTTAACAAATAAAACTCATTATCCCCTGAGTTGGTAAGTTTTAAGCTTGAATGATTCATGGGTCAGTGTTAAGTGGTTTAACAAAAACAAAACAAACAAACAAAAAAAGGTTCCTGTGAAGATGGTTAGATACAAGGACTGAAACTGAAAATCTGTGGAAAAAGCAGCCAACGGCTTCAGAAAGCCTGGACCCATTAAAAAAAAAAAGAAGACAAGACTGGCTCCTTGGAAACAAAATACAAAGAAATGAGTGGTTTCTCAAGACTTTTGTACAACGATGTAAGTTGTTTTTTAACATTATAATGATGTGATCATGGTACAAAATAACAGATTCAGAGTATCAGTTTCAATGCAAGCACCTGTTCTTTTCTCTCTACCTCTGCTTAATACACATTTGCGTGCATGTGTATATGTGTGTTGGAGGGGGTTACAACTCAAACACAAGCCACTTTAATCTCTGTCCTTGAGAGTAATCTTGCCCGTGTGCAAAATGGCTCACTTTATCAATTTGGCGGCAGCCTGCCCTGCTTGGAGTCTGGAGGCAGCAGAAGCAGCAGCAGTGATGCTTTTCTCATGACAGCTCAGAAAGAGCAAGCAAACGATCACCTTCTCCAGAGGCTCAATGTGACGAAGGACAAACAAAAGACTATTTACATTTCTCTATTGCTGATATAACTTGCATTTGTCATATGCATAACCTCTTTTAATTAGTTTTACTTATGTTTTTAAAGAGTGAAGAGGATCAAGAGATATGAGAACTAGAATCTCTGTAGCTTTCTCTTGTTCTGTTCTCCATATTCACTACAGAACAGCAACACTAAAACTTGTGATGGGTTTGCTAAGATTTAATTTCTTATAATACAATATAGACCACTTAATATATTTGTCACTGTCACCGAGTCAGTTGTTTTTCATGCCTATAGTGTTTCAGTGAGAGATACTGTACAGTGTTCTAATGTCATTAACTTTGTTTTTCAATCATTTTTTGTGCAAAAGGGAACAAAATATATTTTAGGAAGGTTTTTCTTCATATTGACATGATAGCATCACACAGTTACTGTGGATTTGTCGGTTGCACATCGAAGACGTGGACCTCTCATTCCACTACATTACAAAGTTAAATGGTAAATAGTGATTTTTGACTCTACTTGAGCCTTCAAAGGTCTTTATACGATATGCTTTGAGTACAATGAACTCATTGTCTTGTTCAGGAAACCAGTTTAATATGACCTTGTGACATCGTGTCACAAAATCTGAGATTTTGGCAACAGTTCCAGGCAAGTAAATAGCTTGTGCAGTATTACATCATCATCATCAGCTTGAACCATTAATATAGGGAAAGGAGGGAACCATTCTTTCATGTTGTTTACAACAAATTCTGTTGAAACTTGGCAGCCAACCTTGTAGATTCAGAGATACTCTTCTGCATACCATGGTTGTAATGAATAATTGTTGAAGTTACTGTTACTGTTACTGACCTCTGCCATCAACAAGGCACTTTCTCTCACAGAACTGCCACTTACTGGACATTTTCCCTGTAAACCCTACAGATGGTCATGTGGGAAAAACCAAGCGATCGGCAGTTACTGAAAAACTCTGAGCAGCCCGTCTGGCACCAAAAACCATGCCAAGTTCAGAATCAATTAAGTCACCTTTCTGCCCATTCTGATGCTCAGTTTGAACTTCAGCAGGTTGTCTTGACGATGGCTACATGGCTAAAGGCACCACATTGCTGCCATGTGATAAACAGATTAGATATTAGTCTTAGCATAGACAGGTTTACCTAATAAAGTGGTTAATGAGTGTTTATAATATAAACATGAGGTCATAAATGTAACCACTGTATTACTTGAACATGCCGTTTAAGACAACAGTGTAACAAAATAGTTGTGCTTTGCCAATACTGTTACTTACTGTTTCCTTGCTGTGGCTTATGCAGACACATGTAAGCATTGTATCAGTTTTCTCATTTAACTGTCAGCACAAACGTGACCAGTTAGCCTAAATCACAAGCTTTTGCTTATATGAAATTCCTACATAAAGATGTTGTTCTCACCTTGCTCTTTAGATCTAGATTCGCTGAATCTTTTATGTATTCCCAATCTTCTTATGCAGTTAACGTAGTAAGAGATTACTTACATGTTTCTGGCCTTCCATCATCTAATGTGTCCCAGTAAACACAACCCAGTAATGTTCTCTTCGCTTTTACCCAGTTATAGAAAATATCTGTGCAGATTGCAAATCCTGAGAACCTGCCTGAGGACAAGCATTTTCTTAATGTTGCTCACCTTCAGCACCAGTCCTCAGCATGTACCTAGAACGCTGCCTCGAACGCTTCTGTGAAAGCTTAGTCTTTATTAGTGTTTACATTGTCTTTGCACAATAATCCTAATGTAAATCTTTCAATTTCCTTCTGTATATTTTCAGCAGTAGGAGATGAATGATTTCAGTTTATGGTATTTTAAAGTGTCCAAAGTCTTACAGTGTTTTTTTTTTTTTTACATTTTTATTTAGTTTGCCTTTTGAAATCCAAATAAAGGGAAGTTTGCACCCATAAAAGCAAAGACTGCATCAATATGGTCCATTTGCCTGCAGCTTAGGCTAGTCATTAGCCTCTCTGTGTCTTACACTGAAAGACTAAATTGGGTTAAGGAAAATACACACACAACCAGGTTGAAAAACAGTGGAGGGCAGCCTTTAAATCAGGTCATCATCGAGGCAGAGTATGTGTGAGATGTGCCTTTGGAGCAGATTGCACTGGGTTGGCCTGTATCCCATAACAACCACCATCCAAAGGCAGCGGTCAAGAGCTCAGAATGGACACCCCTGTGGTCACCCTTCATCACCCCTTTTTGAGGTTAAAAGAGGGTTTGATCAAGGGATCTGCCCCCCAACCCCCCGCCCCCCAACCCCGCCCCCCAACCCCAGTCAAACACAAACTGAGTGCTTCTTCTCGTTTGGATCTCCCAGTGGGTCCTTTTTGAAGGCTGATTCCAATTACACAGCACTGAAGCTGTAAAGATGTTATGTTGCTCCACATAGGATCCAGTGAGCTTTTTCATGCTCTGGACCATGCTAGGATTACATAATTATTTAAACGAAAGGCGGCATTTAAATGTGCTACTACATTATACCCTTAAACTTACAATTTATCCATAAAGATATCTAAGTGCTCCTCAGCACAGAGCGAAGATGAATCATATAGAAAATTGCTGACGGCAAGCTATAGACCTAATCTGAATTTCCAAAGTTATTGGTGTAATATTGAGAGAGCATTAATAACTTGCTACAATAAGTAAATGCCACAGTGAATCCCAAATCCATTTAAAGAACAAACAGGTTTCAGAGACAATCAGGTTGACATTCAGCTGATGTTTATTTAGCTGGAGCTATTTGTGGGTTTCCAGCCTGTGTATCGTAGCCTCTGGGAAATGGTGGAGGAACAATCAAGGGATCGTTTGAGGCTTGAACATCTGTTGCGAACAAATCAGTCACCACCGCTGCTGCACACGATTTACAATAGCTTTGCTCCTTCTGCAGTGCACAATGGGTGGGTTAAGACTCATCAAATAGTTCACACTTTGATCCACATGTGACAGGTAGGTTGTCTTTTGAGCTTTTATTTATATTATGTTGTTTGAAGATTTCTGTATTTAATGCTACTACACTGATGATGTGATGTTTATTTCTCTGACATGCCATAAAGGAAGAATTGCTGTCACAAAACAGCTAATCGAGAAAAAAACAAAGTAAATAGGAAAGAAGAAAGCTGGATTCTTGATGTAACTTTCTGGGCATATTGAGTTTAAGCTCAGTTTAACGTCTGAAAAGCATTACTAGCTTAATGACTGACTCACATCCAACTTTTCAGCAAACCAGACAGCAGAAAGAGGGGAAAAAAAGAAAAGCTTCTACAACCTTCCCACTCCACTTTATGATGCAAATGAATACTGCTGTATCTTTACGCTGATTGTCCCATTCTGCTACAAAAAATAAAATCAGATTGCAGCATGTTATCCCTTTTCCACCACGGAGATTGTGGTGGATAATACTAGACTTCTTGCTTGCTCAGCCTTCTTTCACTATACAAGTCACTGAACCAACAATGTAAGCCACATTCAACCTGAATCCTAAGAGAAGAAAACAAATTAAACCCAGATTTGATTAGCGCAAGAAAAAAAGGCATGCGCACTTTGCACACACATGACACTAGCAGGTGTAATTGGAATACACAGTTAACTGTGATTAAAGTTAAGTCCTACCTATCTGAGAAAATGCTGGCATAGCAACAGTGGTATATACTCAAATTATTTTTTTTCCTTTAAGATATAAATGGTCTTCTCTGCAACTTAGCATGTAGCGGTCATTCAATTGATTTGAGCCAAATTTGCTGGCACTTTGAGTTTATAGCCACAACCTCTCGCTTTAATGCAGATACAGGGATAAAGCTAAACCAACTTAGACAACCAGCGCCGCTGCCAGTTCCGAGCTTTGCCTCTCACCTCAGCACAGGAACAGGAACCACACCTGTCACGTCGAATTACCAGCAAGGAGAGGATTCACAAAGGAAGAGGAAAAGGAGAGAGTCATTAAATGAGAATGAGAGACGCACAAATCAATTCCGTGACAAAGGATTTCAACAACGTCTGCGCAGTTGTGCAGCAGAGCATGGAGACACTCAGTGTAAGCTATAAAAAGGACAACACCCCAAGCCTGTTTGAACAGCCCATTCTGTGTTTATCATACCTCTTAAGGTCACGGTTTCACCTTTTTTATTGATGTACTTAAGGTGAGAACCAGGAATTTTGAACATTGTGTGAATGCATTTGTACTTAGCACATTGTATAAATATAGACATATAAAGAGAAGGCGAAAATTGTAAGTCAGGCAGTGAGAAAAAAAAAATCACATTTCCACCTCCTTCCATGGTGAGTTAGTGCTTGAGGGGAGGTGATCATTAGGAAAACAGGAGAGTGGGTGCAGGATGCTGGCTGAGAGATGGATAACTCTGTTAGGCACGGCAGACAGAGCTGCAGTGAAGGTAGTAAACAGGTCAGACCCTTATGGGCATCTCAAACAGAGAGAGCTGCAGTTACTGGTCCACTCCCCCCACTAATCATGATTAATGGAAAGCTTGATAGAAAAAAAAAAACAC
Source organism: Aulonocara sp. 'chitande type north' Nkhata Bay (assembly GCF_057382095.1). Lineage (NCBI taxonomy): Eukaryota > Metazoa > Chordata > Actinopteri > Cichliformes > Cichlidae > Aulonocara > Aulonocara sp. 'chitande type north' Nkhata Bay. The sequence goes on from NC_141356.1 coordinate 29,819,177, forward strand.
TGTTAAACTGTCAGGGCTGATGTCAAGATTTCATGTCACATCATTTGTGTTTTATTTTATTTTGTTTGCATGGAGGTTTTTGGGGCTTTTATTGGACTGTAGCTAGACACTGCATTGTTAACAAGCATTTCTAGTTCACACAAAATCTGAACAAAAAGTACAAATAATGATGAAAAAGAAGGGCCAGGAAATATATGCATTCAGGTGGTGTTAAAAGTACTCCAGTGAAAGTTGGAATACTAGTTCAACTTCTTTACTCAAGTAAAGGTAAAAAAGTACAGGCTCTGAAATGTACTCATCATAAAAAAGTAAGTCTTTGGAGGACATCTACCAGCTATTTTTATGAAAAGCTAACTGAACCTTGTAACCTTAAAATATTATTATCAGATGTAAATACAAACTTTAGTATTACATTTTAAGTGTAATAAATAGTCTCAGCTTGAATCAGATAAGCAGAACATGAGCAGAGAAAAGGGGAAATTGAAAAAAATAACTGTTTTCTGTTGCCTACATTGTAGAGGGTGACTTTGCCTCTAAAAAGAAAATGAGCAGGGAAGAGGTTAAAGTGGGATTCAGCAGGTGGTAGATGCCTAAAATTGGTTGAAATGGCTCAGCGCGGGGAAAAGAATCATAATGCACAATAATGTACAGGCTCTGATCAGCTGATCTAAACCCATCACGGTACAGCAATCTAACCTGTTTATCCTGCTCTAACCTGCAGAGTATTTTCATGCAACCTTTAGATGACACAGTTACTCTACCTCAGTTTGTTTTGCAGCACACTTCACAACATGAATAATGTTACATGTGCAGACCCAATATGTGATTTAAAAAATAAGATGTAAGTTTTTAATTTATGGTTCCACTGAGCAGTCTTCACCTTTAAATCTAACCCCTTCTTCCTATCCTGCCTTTCTTATCTTTCTCCATCTCTGAGTGTCGTTAGCTTACTTTCTTTTCTTTCCATGTGAAATACAGCAGCCTTTAGCTAGCAACACACTGTGCGACAAACTGCACATAAATAGTTTGTGTGTTTGCTGAGCTGATAGAAATGCTTCAAGTTGCTCACTTTATGTTCGCTCGTCTTAGCTAGCTAGATGCTAAAGTACCGCAAGCGCAGCTTATGGACACCTGCAGTCTTTCAGGTGTTGTGCCAAAAAAAAAAAAAAAAAAAAAACGCCGCCTGACTGTAAACCCAGACTATGACACAGTTTTGAATCTTTCATCTCTTTTTATGCAATATCCTCTGGTGATTACTACACAAACGGCATTGCCTTTCATGTGTTACTGTTCAGGCCAAAAGTAACGAACCTGTTTTGAAAATGTAAGAAGTAGAAAGTATAGATATTTATTTAAAAATGTAGGGAGTAAAAGTAAAAAGTTGTCAGAATAAGAACTACTAAAATAAAGTACAGATACCTGATAACTAAAGTACTATTTAAGTTCTACTTAAGTACAGTAATAAAGTATTTGTACTTCATTACTCCCTAACTCTGGGGAAAACTATTAGCCTTTATTAAGGCTTCCTATAAATGGAAGGACAGAGTAAGGGAAGGGAGCAAGGAAGATGGAGACAAGGGTAAGGAGAAAGGGCAGAATGAGACACTCAAGTCAGCTGCATCATGAGTGTAAGTACACAGGAGAATCACTCCACAAACTTTATGTCGTTGGAGGCCAGACCCTGGGAAAGTATCCATGTTTTACAAAGGTGTGAAGAGTGAGTCACTTCTTCACAGTTTGCACTTGTCCTTTAATGGTGGTAACAGCACCATCCCCAATTCTGTGACCTCAACTTGCATGAAGCACAAAGCAGAGTTTAAGTCTTGCTGCATTCATCACCCTATTTGACCCATCATGACACATCTGGACGACAGGCACCTCAGTTAGAATGAAAGTTCCTCTCCTGGTGTTAATTACACAGTTTAGTGCCACAAGAACATCCATCTTTAGGGACAGTCCTCTGGGTTCATGCACGGTGCCCGATGTGAGCCACCTTTAAAACAATCACTACTGCAGTCCCAGGGGTCTGTATTCTGATTATGTGTTGTTTTCTTAATACACAAAGATACAAGGTCAGTGATGGAACTGGTGGGAGGCTCTTATGGTAAGTAACTCCAGAGATTTAGGGTAAAACTTCTGGTAAGCCACAGTGTCTGGATAGACAGACTTGCTAACAACAGGGCCTGGAGGAAATGTCCAACTAGAGGGCATTTTTATGTATTCAAGTAAGTGCAGTGAACAGGCCCTTAATGTCAATGGGATGAACCCTCAGCAGGTCTCAGCTGCATATTTAAGGGCAAAGCAAACTGTAAACTAAGCATGTTTAAAGCCCAACTATGGGCACCCATATAATCGAAGCCTAGTAGTAACAGCCCTGAGAATCATTACAAGTAAGGCATATTGCTGGAGGTGAGGGGAGGTGAGGACTTTCTCCTCTGTGGGCCACTCAGCCTGCTAGTAGGCTAGTAGTTTGACATGTGCCCGTTAACCTTTATAAAATGTGTAGGAGGACTGCATGACAGCTAGTGGATGTCAGCCGCAGAGGTATTCATAACATAGCTGATCTGATCTAAACTCAGATCACCCTCCAGCCTGCTATGGTGATAAACACCCTGCCACTGTGTGTTACCTGTTTGTTTGACCAGAGAAGAAGGAGAGGTTCGGTGATCATCTAATGTGTTCTCCAGTTAGTTTAACACTACGGGCACTAGAAATCATTCATTCAATTGCTTTGCCTCTTTTTTTACATAGCGCCAAATCACAACACCAGTTGCCTCAAGGTGCTTAAGAGGCTAGTTATTACAAATACTGTGGAAATAGTGTGGCTTGAACTGAAATTAAACACTAAAACAATGGGCACTATCCAACAAAGCACTTGGCTTATGTCAAAAACAGAGTTCATCACCTTTTGTAAATGGTTCCATAATAGGTATCATTGTCATGCAGCTTATATTACTAATTTTGAATTAATCCAAATTCAGTTGTGTTTTTAGCTGTTATTTTTTGGCATGTTCAGTTTGGTTTTACTATTAGGAATTTTTCTCCAGAGAAATTTCATAAACATCCAAATTCCACCTTCTGGCATAGAAGCACACATTTCTGGTCACAGTGAGTATTGCTTTTCTACTTGCCCAGCAGCCAACTTCACAGTCTTTGAGGGCATGCCAAATTTTATTTCGAGCCGAGTACAGATGAGTCTAAGGGTCCTTTAGAAAACTGTGCCCTCTCACTCCAGAGAAAGAGAAAGATAAGAGGTAATCAGCTCCTCCCACTGTATTCAATCTCTCACCATCTTTGCTCCTTGATACACTTTATTGTTTACCAAGAGGAGTGATCCATCAAAAACCCAGGGAAGATGACACATAGGAGAAAACAATGCCAATCCACTAAGTCTAGGGGAAAGACTCCAGCCTAGAGTGAAAGTATAATAAATAGAAAATGCTTTTGTTTTATTGAATTCAGAAAAGAATGATGGAATCTAGCAGGGATGTGTCCTGCTATCCATTATAATTGTAGATTAATCTGAAATGTGCCACATTGACACAGAGACCCTAACTCTAAACTTAACTTTGAAGTTTATTACACCCATAGGTAAGTAGTAGTGACAGCATTATAGGATATAAGTAGCCAGTCACTATAGCTATAACATAGTATATTTTTTCAACTGCAGTACAAACAGAAACACCAGGAGAAGTCCTGCACAATCATGGAGTGAGCATGAAAACAGCACAGAGAAGGGTTTCCCTGAGTTCTGTCATGCTCCCAGGTTTGGAGTTTTTGGGATGTTTCGGGTTTTTATTGTTTTGATTAACTTTGTATAAGTTCTGCGCTCCTGTTCTGCAGGTCTTTAGGTTCAGTCTTATGATGAGATTTGTGTTTGAGCTCCACAGCCTTATGGTTTCTTGTTTGATTATCTAGTTCCCTTTTTGTCCCAAGTATCTTTTCCTCAGTGTCTCCTGTGGAAGTCAGTCTTATTTCCATGTTTGTTTACCTCTTTTTACCATCTCCCCAGCTGTGCCAAGTCCATATGTCTTAGTGTGGTTTTAGAATTTGTTACATCCTGTTTTATTTTAATAGTCCCTCATCTCTTGTGCATTGTGTATAGTTTTGCTTCCCCTTATCTCATTAATTAGATTTTTTTCACCTGTGTCTTGCTTACCCCAGCTGTTTCCGTTCTCCATAATTACTTTGTGTGTACTTAGGTCCTCGTTTTTTCCTTTAAGTTCTCGGTTTCTGTTCCTGGCTTCTGTCTTGTTTATTTATTAAGTTTTTCAGTAATAAAGCGATTTTTGACTTTTATATTCCATTTTTAACCTAAAGTTTTCTACATTGATTTTTAAAAATTTATTTTATTTTATTGATGCAAAAAGTCTTTTAGGAATTTTTTTTTAGCGATATTTAACTACTTTCACAATTCTAAGACCAGATCTTGCTATCAATGTTTCATAATATCACCAGAAAAGTCATTTCATGAGCATCCCCCTGCATGATTTTGCACTGAACAATTTATTTTCAAAATAAATGTCAAAGAAGTACATTCATTTAATAATATGTTTTAATCCATTTTACTGCTTTGCAAACATTCACACACTTCTTTTTCCACTTAACTCTGTAGTCTATCAAAACACTTTTATTCGAGTCTGAGGTCAGTTGTTAACGATCCGGTGAAATTTATAGATTTCTAAATTGAACTGATGTTGTTATGACAGCTGCATCAATTTGGAAAATGTGTGGGAAATACAGGTTCACTGAAAGGCTAGCAATCCAATCATGTTCTCATTAAATTTTAGCCAACTAAGTTTTTATTTACTGGGTGAATAAACTGAATAAAATGTGGTTTCTGCATCAATAACAGATGTAAAGGCAATGTTGTATAACTCCTTTCATCAGGACAAGTCGGTTTCCTTTCTTATTTTAAAACGTTTTTGTTTCAAATATTTTTATTGAGAGCAAGTATCATGATTGTAGTTTTTACAAATTGACATAACATACACTGTAAAAAAAGTCAGTAAAATATACAGCAAAACACCGTCAAATTCCAACGGTAATGGAGCGTAAAATCAAAAACTTCCTTTTACTGTATTAAATAGATTGAATAACCGTTAATTGTGAGACTGGATAAAACTTTGTTTTTTACTGTAATAAAATGTTGAAATTATAAATATTTTCTGTGAAAACAAATAAATATGCATACATTTTACAATTACATATTGTAATGTTGAAAATGTCTGAAAAACTTAGATTTTACGGTATTATTTGAGTAAAACTACATCTTTTGGGGTTGTGCACATTGGAATTCACAGTATAAAGCTGTAGATTTTTAAGCAAACAAAAACATTCATTTTTACAGAAACAAGATGTTAAAAAATAGGGTCCACCGTAATAATACAACCAGTACATACCATTAAAAAAAAAGCAAATATCAGCAGTGAAAGACAATAAAACTGATAGTATTTTTTTATTTTAAAATTCAGATACTGATATACAGATTAAAAGTTAGGCCTGCAGTATATCATTGTTAACCTTCTGATAAAAAAATCAACAGCAAAAGAAGATGTTAAAAATAAAGTTTATGGTTGTGAATAAAATTGATTTCAATAATCTTTTTTAATTATTATTTTAAAACAACTTTATGTTGTTGTGTTTCACGCCATATTATCAGACCACCTTAAGTGGGTCGGCCTTAAATTTTGAATTTGTGTGATCGCTGTTGATTGGTAGCTAAACTGCTGGTAAACTGTGTACAGACGTTTTACGTTCGAATTGCAGAGAAAAAAAATCTGGTAGCAACATTGTGCAGTATGAGCGAACCATTTCACCAAAAAAGGGGGAAGCAAGGCAAGACGTGGCTGCAGCGGTCTGCAGACGTGACTTCTGATCAAATTCGAACCTCCTAAAGAAACAAAGAGCGACGTTACATTGCGGGATGACGTCACCTGAAAATGACCAATAGCGCGGCGCGCTGCTGAGCTGTGTGCCAACCGCTCTTTTTTTCATGCAGGAGACTCAAGTTGGCTTCGCTAACGGACACAGTTTTGAACTCGTATATTAGCGCCATTTATTGCTGCTTGGACCACAGCATCTTCGGAATTTGTAGACATCCTGGCAGCTTACAATTAGTTCGAGGTGAGGTGAGTACATGCAACTTCAAGTTATCTCTGTTATAAAAATCCACCAGCCCAGCGTTTATAGATAATTTTAGCAGTTCGTTTTTTATGAGTGAGGTTGTGAATTTAGTTAGCATTTGTGAGTTGAGTTAGCATTACTGTTGCGAGGGAAGCATTGCTCTGGATTACTTTCTGTATATGGCGTGCTTAATTCGCTAGGGAGGAATTACCAAAGTACATGGAGTTATGTTAATGTGTAATTTCTGTGGTAAGGTAGTTCAGTCATCAAGGGGCTACGTGCTTCATTGTAAACTGCATCGGAATGAGCCACGTTGTTTCTTTCGGTGTATTGAAGCAGGCTGCAAGCAGACATACACCAGGTATGGCGCGGCTCATTTTTACCGAAGACACTCTGCCCCCACCCATGTCACTGGTGTGGTGGTGGTTTCTTCGTTTACATGTGCAATGGCGATGTGTGAACGTCAGTGTCAGAACTCTAAAGAGTTAATAGCTCATCTGAAGAGCCATATTGTGGAAGGACACGTGGTCACTTGTCCAGTAAGAGGATGCACAAATACCTTTAGAGTTAAATCATCTTTTACTGCTCACATGTCACGTAAACACAGAGTTTTCAGACAGCAGCATTGGTGATTTATATAGAGAGTCTGCATGTCAATCATCATCTGTTCCAACCACATCAGATGACTTTGTACCCTTGATTTCCGAGCCTGCTGCACAGTCTATTACACATGAAGATAACATGGAAATGCCCCCTGAATTCTGTGATCTTTTTCTGAGAAACGTTTCACTATTCTACTTAAAATTGCAGGGTCAGTTTCTACTGCCTGCTTCAACCATACAGAACATTGTAGAGGAAATGCAGAACATGCATGAGTTGGGACAGACATACAGTTTGGGTAAACTTGCATCACTGTTAAAAGATGACACATCATTATCAGAGGAGGACATCAACAAAGTCTGTGAGTCTGTCAAAAGCTATGATCTTTTTTCTGCATGTCATACCGGGCCATTGAGGACAGTGCACTCCAGAGCTCAGATCTTTAAAAAAGCCTTCAACTATGCGGAACCAAAGAAAATATTTTTAGGGAGAGATGAAAACAGAAAAGATAGGTTTGCCTATTATGTGCCTTTAAGAGAGACTTTGAGATGTCTGCTAGAGTCTGATCTGTGGCAGAAATCAGAAGAGCCCTCTACTGAGCCTCCTGCTGATGTTCTGTGTGACATAAGTGATAGTAAGCTGTTTTAAATAAAATGATTTTTTTGGTCAAAACCCATTGACTTAATTGATTTCTATCCATTAACATCTTACATGAAGTATGGGTACCAAATGGTTCCACTGAAACACAGTGTGCTGTCACAATAATGGTGCTGTTAGTTTGGTACTTACGAAACACTGTATAAAAGTGTAGTATCAAGCAAGATCAGCTTCATATTTTAAGACCAAAGGTACCACTTGGTGTAAATTGACCTTTATTCACATTCTTTTATCAGACATCTTGGAAATGGGGGGCAGCATAAGGAGTTCCATTACTAAGGTGCTGCCGGACCTGTCTGCCTCAATCCTTGAAATTGTACTGGAGGCACTACAATCATTAGGAGTGGAGACATCTGAGAAACAAACCAGTAAGTATTATGATTTCATTGCACAATAGCCATGAAGGACTTTCTGTTTTTTCTATTATGCTTTGGCCAAGGTCCAAAAAGTACAATTAATCTATTGTTTGTGATATTGTTTTACAGCACCAAATATGGAAATTTCAAGCCAGGCCAGCATATCATCTCCATCTGTTTTAAGGTTTAAGGGTGGTGGCACAGCTAAGACCCAAGAGTCTCTTTCAAGGTTAGTAAAGTAAACAGATTCAAGAAGATATTTTACACATTTCTTTGTCGTCTGTCTCTAAATCTTATTTTGTCTTTATTATGATTAAAAAGGTTTGTTTTGTTCCTGCCCTTTTCAGACACTGAATTTGAGCAGAAACCATAAGGATACTCAAAGGACCTGTGACTCTCAGGAAATGGTGAGATTTCAGGTCATAATCTTTTTTTTCCCATTAAATTAATTTTCCTTTTTCCCTTTACAATATTGCTGTTTTGTTTTTGTAAACAGCATCAAATGAGAGAGACAGATGAAACAGTTTCAAGACAATGGCAGGAAAAAAATGCTGAAGATTGAAACAAACCTTGGCTGGAAATATTTGGTATGTGTTTTACCGTAAATCAAATTGTTGAAAAACATTCAGCTACACTGTAACACAGGGAAACTTGATTTGCACTTATTTTGTTACTTTAATTTCTTGTCTCATTATTTTTGTCAGTTATTATTGTTTATGGTGTATGCCCTTCTTGTTTTCCTTCTGAATGCAGAAGGTATCTAGCCAGTCCACAATGAAAGCTTCGTTGCACCCAATGAGTCTTCTGGCAGAAATGATGGCGGCTGTATTCTTTGGTTTCCCTACACATCACACCCTGCCTGTTTATACGAGGCTCTTCAATTAAGTCTGCACCCAAAGATTCAATAAGAGGTAAGCAGTGGTATTATTCAAGTTTTGCTAAAGAAAGATGGACAGGAGACTCTAATCTTAATCAGCCGAGCTCAGGTTCATGTCCAGGTGAGCAGTTTCATACGCTATAAAATGTAGATTGAATGATAGGTCTCATCACCATGCATTCAGCCATTAACTTCAAGTTCTATGATAAATCAATACGAAACTTAAATACGTTTTCCAACAAATTATGATTGTGATTAGGGCTGCGTTGTCTATGTATAACTTTTACATAAGTAGATTTAAAGTATAACTATTGCCAAAACGCAACCTGGGCTGTTTTTTTTTTGTTTTGTTTTTTTTACTGTATCGATTTTGATGTGCTCAAATTTATGCCCCGGCCCCCTAGTATTCCCATTCACTGGCTATTGACCACAAAACAAAATCACGGTCAATCTCAAAAACGGCTTGTTTGTCGTAATTATGCTTTTAGATATATGTTTGTCTCGTTTACAGTAAAAAAAAAAAAAACTGAAAAAAACAGCCCAGGTTGCATTTTGACAATAGCTATCCTTTAAGAACTGTATATTTTACACTTAAGAAATCATTTATCATTAGATCTGGTTTTGGCAGCACGTTTTGTTCATTTCTGTGCATTTTGCTCAAGCACTGATCAAACTTTGTCCATTTTTTTTGCTGCAGAGGGGATCCTGCCAGTCCAAAGTGAACTCCTGATGGACATTGAAGTACTCCTGCAGAGCTTGTATCTTCAACACCATGCGCATTAGAAACTCCACCGAGTCCTTTCCTTCACCAAGGCAGGACCCAGTGACTCATTACTGTTGATAGGTCAGGGGCAGGTAATATTTTGTTTCATGTTTATTCATTCCTCCATGGATTACCAGCCATATATATGGACACATGCTGTATTCTCAAGATCTATGCTGTTTTGTAGGAATAGAGAAAATAATATGTTTAGTCTGTTTTCAAATGGTATGTCAAATTTTCTCATTGTTTCAGTAATATTCTCTACCTTGGTTGTATATGAGCATCTTTAGATTTTTCTATATTTAGCGGTTGCAAATGTAAAATGTACGGTAAACCATTTATGTTCCTCATATTGTACTGTATTTTTAGCGGTAAAATACCGGCAGCTGTGGTTGCCAGGAATTTACCGTAAAATGTATCTGGTCAAAATAAAATGCTGTAATTTGTTATACAATTTCACTGTGTTTTTTACTGTCAAAGGTTTTAATAAGGTTTAACATATTTCTGTTATTTTTACAGTTATTTACAATAATAGGGTCTATCCTATTACTGTTAAATTAACAACAAATTACTGTAAATATTATTATATTATTACTTTTTTTTTACTGCAAATATCCGTAAAAAGCTATGGAAAGTTGCATTTTTTACATTAAATTGCTGTATAATTGACAAATATATTTGGTTTTTTCTATCATGATTTTGGTAAAATAATACGTTGTCTACCTTAAAAATTAGGGTTACAAAACCAGTATACCGTATTGTCTTTTACAGATTCCACATTTTTTACACGGTATATTCCTGGCAACCACAGCTGCCGGTATTTTACCGTAAATTTGACAGATTTTTTTTTACAGTGTAGCTTATGCTCCTTTTTTTCTCTAAACTAACAAGGCAAATGATTAAACAACAACAACAAAAAAAAACAAAAAAAAAAAAACAAAAAAAAAACCCGCAGTCACCCATAAGGGGTCCCAATACCCCGGCTGTCGGCAAAAGGGAAGAGAAACAAGTAAACAAAGTTTTATATTTTCCCAAGGTATATAAGTAAAGGGTGCCAGATTAATTCAAAATCTTTTACATTGTCATTCATACTATATCTTATTTTTTCAAGGTGAAGAGTGTTTATAAGTTCAGTAAGCCACATTTTTAATACAGGAGTCTCATTGCCTTTCCAAAGCTGCAGGATCAATTTCTTTGCAATAATCAAAGCATATGCCATAAACCTTTTTTGAGAATGTTGTAAATTTTGTGTTTCGTTGGAAATCCCAAAGATGATTACTGTCGGATTTGGTTCAATCTTACTTTTAAAAATATTAGACATATAAGTAAAAATATCATACCAAAAACCCTGAAGCCTTGGACATAGTGCAAAACAATGTAACAGATTTCCATAGTGTATCTTGCATTTTTCACAGAGGGGGGAACACTCTGGATACATTTTGTGAAGTTTTTCCCTTGAATAGTGTAGTCTGTGTATAATTTTGTACTGAATTAAACAGTGACGGGAATTAATAAAAGGCGTATTTATGTTGTGTAAGGCCTCCTGCCAGAAATCTTCTGATAGGAGAGTCCCAAAATCTTTTTCCCACTCCTCTTTGATTGAAGTAGTTGAAGGTATACTCATCTCCTGTATTGAATTATAAAATAATGAAATTCTCTGTTCAAACCCCCTTCCATCACTAAGACATCTGTCCAAAGGATCGGACGATATGTTTTCAAATTGTGGCAGGTATGTACGGATATAGTCTCTTAGTTGAAGATATCTAAAAAAATGACTGTGAGGCAATCCAAATCTATCTTTTAAATGTTGGAATGACATAAAAGTATCATTTAGGTATAAATCTTTTAATTTACAAATTCCCAATTCCTGCCATATATTGAAAGCTCCGTCTACACATGATGGAAGGAAAGAGGGGTTAGCTGTAATGGATGTACACATTGATAGTTTTTTCAATTTGAAGTGCTTAATTATTTGTCTCCAAATTTGTACGGTATTATAAATCACTGGATTCGAATTGTAATATGAGTTTGTCAAAAGAATAGGAGAGAGTAGTATTCCACCAACACAGTAAGGAAGGCAATCCTCCCGCTCCATCTGTAAGCCGTTAGGGAGTATTGCTGTGTCATCCAATAGAAGGGAAATTATTCTTAAATTTGATGCCCAGTAGTAGTACATAAAGTTAGGTAGTGTAAGTCCACCAAGGGATCTATGTTTGCATAGGTGGTCTTTTTTTATTCTATGTGTTTTATAATTCCATATAAATGGCATAATGATGGCGTCCATCTTTTTAAAAAAAGATTTGGGCAAGAAAATTGGGATGTTTTGAACCAGATACAAATACTGCGGGAGGAATACCATTCTTATTGAATTCACTCTCCCTATTAAAGAAATAGGAAGTGTCCTCCAGTACTGAATGTTATTTTTAAGTTTCTCCAGTAAGGGAAGAAAATTCTCTTTCATTAGGGAGCTGTATTTTTTTGGTATTGTAATGCCCAAGTAAGTGATTTTTTCATAGGATATTTTAAATGGGAGAGATGTAAGCCATTGTTTATTCTCTAATTTAATGGGCAGTATTTCGCTTTTTCCCCAGTTAATCTTGTAGCCTGCGAAAGTACTGAATTTATCAATCACGGAGAGAATTGCTGGGAGGGATATTAATGGTTTTGTTATGTATAATAATACGTCGTCAGCATAGAGCGATATAGAATTAGAAGTGTATGTTGTATCATAACCGTGTATATCCATATGGGTTCGAATTGTCTGTGCTAAGGGTTCCAAAGCCAGGGCAAATAATAATGGACTAAGAGCGCATCCTTGTCTTGTACCTCTGCTGAGTTTAAACTGAGTTGATAATGTCTGATTTGTAAGAATTCTGGCTGTGGGATTATTATAAAGTAGTTTTATCCAAGAGATGAAATCTTGTCCCAGTTGAAATTTTTCTAGGACTGCAAAGAGGTAGGACCACTCCACATGATCGAATGCCTTTTCGGCATCCAAGCTAAGTATAAGTAGGTCCTGTTGTACCTTGGGGGAATAGATTATATTAAATAGACGTCGAAGATTATTAAAAGAACTCCTGTTTGGAATGAAACCTGTTTGGTCTGAATGCACCAATTTATCTATTACTGTATTAAGTCTACTCGCTAGTATTTTAGCCAGAATTTTTTGATCAGAATTTAATAGAGAAATAGGTCTATATGATCCCACTTCCTCCGGTGCTTTGCCTTTTTTTGGAAGTACTATAATAGTTGCTTCATTCAATGTTGAAGGTAGGGTGCTCATTTTGTATGCATGGTTATATAATTTAAATAGATATGGACTTAATTTGATCTTAAAGTATTTATAAAACTCATTCCCTAACCCATCAGGGCCTGGACTCTTGTTGTTTTTTAGTAATCCGATAGATTTTGTAATTTCTTCAATTGTGATCTTAGCGTTCAAAATATTGGCATTTGTCTGGTCTAACACAGGAAGATCACATTTATCTAAAAATTCCTGCATTTCATTGGGCCCTGCAGTGGGATGAGAAGTATAGAGGGATTCATAAAACTGTCTAAAGTTATCGTTAATATCTTTGTGTGATGTGACCAGATTTCCGTTACTTGTTCTGATTTTATGAATCGTTCTATCATTTTCTAGTTTCTTTAGTTGTCTGGCTAGCAACTTATGGGGTTTATCCCCAAATTCAAAATAGTTCTGTCTCACAAAAGTGAAAGTTCTATTAATATTAATAGATAATATTTGGTTTAGTTTATATTTTAGTGCACAAATAGTATTATACTTATCTAAAGAAGGAGCCATTGCATTATTGACGTCCAGTTCGTGGATTCTTTTTTCTAAATTTAGCTGTTCTAATTTGTTCCTTTTGTTCCGTGACGCTTGATATGATATTATAAACCCCCTGATATAAGCTTTAAACGTTTCCCATAGTATATCTGGAGAGGTCTCAGCATTATCGTTTATATCAAAGAATAAAGACATCTGAGAGTTTATATATTGTTTAAATTCTAAATCGTTCAGTAATTGTGGGTCAAATCTCCAATTTCTGTATGTTTTAATGGGGTTACTAAGTGCAAAGGAGCAAGTAACGGGACAGTGATCAGAGATAATAATATTATGATAGGTTGCATTTCGAATTAGGGGGAGCATTTTTCCATCCACCAAAAAATAATCAATCCTTGAATAACTATTGTGTACGTGGGAGTGGAAAGAATACTCTCTGCCTGATGGATTTAAAATTCTCCACGCATCACAGATATTCATATTCTTCATATATGTTTTAATAAAATTACTGCTTTTACACGGTGTGATTTTTTTGGACAAGGATTTATCCAAATATGGGTCTAATACTAGGTTAAAGTCACCTCCAATTATTAAATTACTGTTGGGTATATCCGGAATTAAGCTGAAGACCTTTCTATAGAATTCTGGATCGTCATGGTTGGGCCCATAGACATTCAGTAGAATAATTGGAGTAGTATGCAGCTCCCCAGTCACTAATACATATCTCCCATTCTTATCAACTATAGTGGAATTATGTTTGAACGGGGTATCTTTCTTGATTAAGATAGCTACCCCTCTAGTTTTGGCGGAAAGTGTTGAGTAGTACACCTGATTTATCCATCTACATTTAAGTTTATTGTGAGCCGCATTTTTCAAGTGAGTTTCTTGTAAAAAAAATAATATCCACGTTAAGAGATTTCAAGTACGATAAAACTTTGCCTCTTTTAACAGGTTCATTTACACCCTTTACATTCCAAGTACAAAAAGTTAAATCCACATTTTTTACCTTTCCATTATCTTGCATTTGTATACTTTAGGGCGGCTTAATTCTCGTATTTTCCATATTCGTACTGTCGAGATATGGGTCCCACCCCCCTACCCGTGTGTAACCGTGACAAAAAAAAAAAAAAAACGTAAGCAATGCATCCCCTTCCGTGTATCCCAAAAAAAAAAAAAAAAAAAAAAAAATTCGAGGGGATGCTATAACAAAAACTAAGCTTACCAAAATATTCTATCTCAAACTTCCTTTGTCCATAGCTCCTGGGCAAATGATGATTTTTTATATCAAAGTAAGTACGTGTCATTGGGCCAGATGCAGAGCTCTGGTTTATCTACCTTATGCCGTCCTTATTGAGATCCAAATTTTTCTTGTGCGTAGCGAAGTGCTTCGTTGGGATCTATAAAGACCAGTTCCGTACCATTGTGTGTCACCCTAAGTTTAGCCGGGTATAGAAGTCCATATTTAACTCCGGGTTGGTCTCGAAGCAGGTTTCTTGCTGGAGTAAACGCTGCTCGTCGTTTTACCACCGCCTGGGGTAGGTCGCGGAAAATCTGAACGCGGATATCTCCGAGCTTCAGATTTTTCCTGGTGGAGATTCTTCGAAGTATTTCTTCCATAGTATGGCAATAGTGTATCCTCACAATCAAGTGTCGTGGCGGGGCCTCTTCTTCTGGGGTCACTCGTAGGGCTCTGTGTGCACGGTCCACCAGTGGGGTTTCGTCCAGGTCTAGTAGGTCTCATAGTAGCCTTGCCGCAAAGTCTCTAGGACGTTGACCATTTTCTCTACCTTCAGGTACTCCGGCTATCCTTATATTTTTCCTCTTTGAACGCCCTTCCAGATCAGTGCATTTTTCGGACAGTTGTTCCACTTTATTAGAAAGTTGTTTGACTTTTTCTTCTAGTTTCACCACGGAGTTAGAGGTGGTTGTCGCTGATTCTGATAGATCTTTCAGCTGTGCATTGTAATTTTCCATTACCGTTTTTAGAGCTGTGATGGCTTCATTATTTTCAGCCCTTAGCGTTGCGATTTCCCCACGTAGGGTGTCGCAAACGTCTATTTTCATTTGAGTTATCTTATTATCCAAGGAAGTAATCGCAGAGAGTACTTGTTTGTTACCTTGTGTATATTCCTCGAGTGCGGAGTTAACTGGCGTGCCAGCTTTGGCGCCGTCATTTTCAGTTGAGGCCACATCAAATTCGGTCGTTTCTGTCGCCACTAGCTTCGGATTTAGTTTTTTTGGAGGCATTTGGAGAAGAATGCACTCTTCACAATCCCTATGTTGCTTTGTGGGAAGAAGATGTATTACTTTGATATTTGTCGAAATTTCGTAAGATCAGGTGCAGGAGCTGTGGCACACGCGTCTTCACCCTCTCATGATCTAACCGGAAGCCGCCTATTTTAAAACGTTTTTGGCTGCCTTTTGAAAATATTTCAATGTTGCTTTGAGTGCAGTTTAGCTGAAGCATTTAGCGAACACCTCCTGGACATTATTCACCTTAAACCTGCAAAAGGGGATGTTATTTTTTTTGTTAAATAAGAAAAACCTTTCCATTGTAACCAAAGTGAGTTTCTACCTTTGTCCTCTGCTCAGAGTAAGAACTACTGGACACACTGTATTCCTTTATAGCCTTTATAATGAAATCTTCTCTTAGTTAAATATAAGGAGTGCAAACTTACTTGTTGATTCGGGTGTATTAGTGTGGCTATATTAAACGATGAAACAATCCTGTTTAGGCTTTTTTGTAAGGGGCTTTACTCCAAGGGCCCCTTTTTGTACTACACCAGAGCCTTAGAGTCTTAAATTGCATGCAGGAAAAAAAAAACACTCACACAGAGTTAAGCTTATTTGTCAGGTAAAATAAACCGATATCCAAGTTCAATTACACAATCAGCTTCTTGTGCTGCTTGATGTTCTTTTCAGCACACCTTACACATTGCACTCTCGCAGCAGAAGGAAACTGAAGCTCATTAGCACAGATGATCTGTAATTGATGTCTGGAACGATACCAAAACATTAGTTAATATTCCAAATCTGGCGCTCTGTAGCAGAAGCAACAGACGCAAGAGCACAAACAAATATGTCTCTTCTGATGTTTTGGAAGTCTGGGGAGTACAGTTCATAAAAAGCTGATATGAGACTGACAGTAAGTCTAAGGAAGGTGTTGTTTACAGCTGCAGAGAAAATCTGATAATCAAACTTCGAGTTTTATGTTACTTGTTAGTAGTAGATCGTTCCCTTTGAATGTGGGTGCAATTTGAAGACATGTCATCCACAATATTATATAAAATATCTGTCTTAATCAACTCTATCACAAACCCATTGAAAGCTTACCCCCCTCAAAGGGCGCCACAGAGGGGATCTATCACTCAGCAATTCTATTTGAATATACGTCACAAACATTCACGCTTGTAACGCGCTAGTCTGTCCAATCGCATTTACATGTATCTGAGGTCGGTCATTAACGATCCGGTGAAATTTTTAGAGAGCTAAAACGAACTGATGATGACAGCTGCATCAATTTGGAAATGTGTGGGAAATACAGGTTCATTGAAGGATTAGCAATCCAATCATGTTCTCATTAAATCTTAGTAAAGTGAGTTTTCATTTATCAGGCGAATAAACTGGAGGGCTTTTACAGGTGTATAAAAAGCTTAAACCATTTGAAGGTGTGGGTAATAAGTAAAAGTAAAGATGACCAAAAAGAAAAAAAAAACAGACTAAACTTCATGGTATTAATAGACCAAAGTACTGGGTAGTGTAAAATACTGGATAAAAACTATATAAAACTATAATTGAGCAGTTTCTGTAATGTCCTCCACAAATTAAATATCATATGAATTTTCAACTGAATCACAACTCATGGGTTAAGCCAGAAGTTTGCTTAATGAGGAACGCAAGAAAAGATATCAGTAGTTATTAGAAATTTGTGTGATATAGTTGCAGGAGTCTGACAGTGTAGGAGGCCATCAGAACAGAGCTGAGGGCATAGCCTGGGGCTGATTGGAGGTATCTCTGACCAACTCCTCTGCCTTCTTTCATCTCCTTCCCTCCTCAGCATTGCCTGTGCTACAGACACCAGCATCCCTGTCCTCCCTGTGCCAGCTGGGTAAGGCTCTGATAAGAGCATCACTGCAGCTAGGTGCCCATGGAAATTCGTGTAATAGCTTTATTAGTGCCCTGAAAGGATCCCACTCCCTTGTAATGAAGCAATTCAACATTTTAATATTTTATATTTTAGGCTAGTGCTAAAACGCAGATTCATTACAGTAATTAATGTTTTAATGAACGCACCACACTCAGAGATAATGTGCTTTATAATTATAAACGGCTAATCTTACATTTATTTTTGCCAAATAAGTAAAATGCAGAGCCTTTGCACAATACTCGCAGCACTTTTTAAAGTGGGATTGTGCAGCTGCAGTTCTGTAAATGAGAACAAAGATCACCTCTAGAAAGTCTGTGTAAAGAACTTGGTTTTACCTCGGCTATCACTACATCTTCACACATCTCTTTTATCAAGTTACTGCTTATAAAGTACATTGTTTTGCCCGATACTTGTTGAGAAAATGACTTGTCTGAGAGAGAAATCAGCAACCATGCAACAGTTGTACAGTCACAACCAGAGACTCTTCATCTGACTGACATTCAACTTGGTTGTGTCAAGTTTTCCTCTGATTGCTCTTGTTGATGCTCCAGTATTGCCTAATTGCCTTATGCAGGGAGAATTATTTCTCTGAGCTGATGTGCTTTTCTTATAACCCATCTCAGTGGTTTTTGTGTGTGGACCATGAACAAGCAGCTTTGGCTTAAGATGCCTTGTGATATTCATGATTCAAGAAATGTAATATGATACAAGCACCTTCATAATCAGTTTTAATGTGCTATCATTTGGATCTTTCATATCAAGACTTACTTGGTGAATGTCCGACTTGCCAATTTGAAATATTCAGTCTAATGTACAGAAGTGTGTTACTCATCAAGCCTTGTGAATCGTGAGCATCAACGAAGCAGTGAAGTTATTTTTATTCAGCAGTTGAAAGGAATAATCCATGAGACTCTGAGGTTAAAATCTCCATGATTTTTCCGGGTGGTTAAATGAATGCTGTGCTAATGATGTAGGAACTGCTGCCCTTTCTGGCATCATTGTCTAGTGTTCACACAATGCAGCATTTTTAGGACAGTGATCCAACTCGTACAAGCAGGGCCAATAAAGACACAGAGGATTAGGATTGAAAATGGTGAAATCTTTGTGTGTAGGAGAGCAAACGTTTCACTCGAAGACTGCACTAAAGAGAAAATCCAATAAGTAAAAGTAAAGGTGGCTGTTTGTGTGACCCAGAAGAGCAATAACACATAAGAGACAGACACCCACCACATTAGTCTTGGGAGGTGTCGAGGAGGGAAATTATTGTACTGCTATTGTTAAATAATTGTCATTGCATTAATAATATAATCTGCAGCATGGATATTGCATTCCAAGGTTTAAACAGTGTCTCTTTCAGAAAGACTGAGTTGCAGGCTGACAGGAAGTTGTATGCAGAAGTGAAAGCAGGAAGTTATTTTGAGCCGCAGGCTAAGACGAGGCTTTAACAATGTAACAGATAGCTTTAAGAAGGCCTTAAGCAGCTATGACTATTTTATACACAATGCATATCTGTGCTTATTAAAGAGTTGGAGCTCGGTCAATTAATTGGGGGTCGGAAGCTTTGTTCGGCGCGATGTTCGGACAATCTATTGTGCAAGTGACTTGGAGCCATAGAAGGAATCGCAATACATGCTTACAAAACACTTATATCAGGTCATTTTATATTAAGGTTTTAGTAGAGGTTCTTGATTAAAACATTTATTTAGTAGAAGACATACACATAGTCTCAGTGAGCTTCTGGTCTGGTAAAAGGTCAGAAGTGCAACAGGTGAATTGAGAAAGAGCATGTGAGGTCAACACACACACACACACACACACACTTTAAATTAGATTTATTTAGAGGAAGAGGTTAGTTATGTTTGGCTGTAACTGCAAAATTGTCTTGGTAAAAGAGGAACCGTTTCTTGGTGTCTCGGCAAGAAAGAGGAACAAGACAAGAACTGAAAGGTAGACAGGAAGGGCTAGCCATGAAAATAGAAGATGATTTTCTAGGTGAAAAGTCATGATGATGTTGATCTGATCTATGTATAAAATGTATCTGTGACGCATGAAGGGGCGTCAGTAAACAAACCCTGATGCTATAAAATATCTGTTCATGCTTTGATTAAGTCGAAGACTACTTCCTGTCTGCGTACAGAGTTGTCTTCCCACGCGTGTATTCATTAAAATCATCGTTTGACTTCACCCGGCCGGATCGGTGTGGTTATTCTTCGATCACCTCTTGTACCCTTCCTCAATATTGAATCTTAACAGAGGATATAGACTTCAGTCATTTGCTGGACTTGTGAGAGGAAATATTTACATATGACAACTTTATTTCTTAAACGACTTTCTCACCATTTAAACTGGTAGGGTTATAAAAGGTTCTTAAATTGCCCTCATATCTATTTTATTTCTAATCTAATATGCTGAAACCCTAAGTCAAAACTAAAATAAAGAAAAAGTGTTTTATATCTTCTCACAGTACTGTATATTGATCTGAATGGATGTAACTGAGCTTGTATTACTTGACTTCAAGTCACAGCTTGTACCAGAGCAGACTTATCTGTATGTGTGTGTGTATAAGTTGCTACACATATATAAAAAAAAATTCCCCAGCACGCCCCTGTGGGCGGTCAATCCTTCAAGCTCGGGTCCTCTACCAGAGGCCTGGGAGCTCGAGGGTCCTGCGCAGTATCTTAGCTGTTCCCAGGACTGCGCTCTTCTGGACAGAGATCTCCGCTGTTGTTCCCGGGATCTGCTGGAGCCACTTGCCTAGCTTCGGAGTCACTGCACCTAGTGCTCCGATTACCACTGGGACCACCGTCACCTTCACCCTCCACATCTTCTCGAGCTCTTCTCTGAGCCCTTGGTATTTCTCGGGCTTCTCATGTTCCTTCTTCCTGATGTTGCTGTCATTCGGAACCGCTACATCGATCACTACGGCCGTCTTCTCATGTTTGTCTACCACCACTATGTCTGGTTGGTTAGCCACCACCATTTTGTCCATCTGTATCTGGAAGTCCCACAGGATCATAGCTCAGTCATTCTCCACCACCATTGGGGGACGTCTCCCATTTTGACCTCGGCACTTCCAGGCCATACTCGGCACAGATGTTTCTGATGGGCCAGGGTGGGCCATTTATATGGATATGTTACCGGCACCAGACCTAGGGGAATCTGGACCGGCAGCAAGCGGCACACAGGCTAGAGAGCACTGCGTAGCCAAATATGAGCAAACTGTGGATTAATAGAGAGGACACCGAAGTTAGCGTCTTGCTCAGGCCGGAGCTCATTTATTTCTCTACATATACACAATACAAATCACACTAGACCATGCATTCTTCCCATAAAATAACAGAGTTCATAAACAAAAATGAAGTTACAAAAAGCATTCTCTCAAAAGCAAAATAAATACAAACTAATTCAAAATGACTTTACATACTCACAACTTAAACAAAACACTCACGGTTAAAGCATAACAACATACCACATTCACACAACCTTTCCCCACATTCGCGCCATATACGCTATTACTTTTGAACATGGCGTCCCTTGAACGCAACATAACATGGCGGCAGACGACTGCAACGTTGTTTCACCAACAAAAAGCTTTCCTCTTAATACATGTACTCAGTACTGCTTGGCTAACACTAAAACAAACACTACAACACATTTTCGGAAGTCGCAGGTTGCCACTGTCATAGCATATACTTATAGTGCTACGTAGCATTATAGCATTATGCCGATGATACACTAATACTCATTACAACAAAATACCACAAAACAACATCATCACTCTCATCTCAAAATATAGCCGAACAGTTGTTACTCAACTTACATGACATTTAGAACCAGTTCGGTAACATAAAAGTTTGTTTGTCAGTACCTGTGGATTAATAGAGAGGACACCGAAGTTAGCGTCTTGCTCAGGCCGGAGCTCATTTATTTCTGAGCTGCGCATGCGCAGAGCCTATAGCTAGAGTCTCTCTGGTAGTTCCACAGCAGTGCAAGAGCACCATCTACTGGCATAATGAAATATAACCAATATAACAACACATAACAATGTCAAAATAAGTCACAATAATAAACAAAAAATAAGGGGGTAATTGGTTTTCTTACAAAAATAAACATGTAGCTTTTTTCAACCTGCTACAGATACACCGTAATAAAATGGGAATGGTTGGTGATATTAAAGTCCTGTTTGTGACACATTAGTATATGTGAGGGGGCAAACTCCTCGAGATGGGTGGTGACCATGGTGGCCAATTAGAAGTCGGCCATCTTGGACACAACTTTTGTTTTTTCAATAGGAAGAGGGCCATGTGACACATCAAACTTATTGGTAATGTCACAAGAAAAACAATGGTGTGCTTGGTTTCAACGTAACTTTATTCTTTCATGAGTTATTTACAAGTTTCTCTTTGTTCACAGCCACTGACATGTTGAAAAGGTTAACACGTGAGGAGCGGATCAAAATTGTGTTGATATCTGGTGAAAGCAGTAACCGGGTCATTGCAGCAGATTTCAATGCAGGTCACCCTACGAGACCACCCATCTCCCATGCTACAGTTAGCAAACTGCTTGCTAAGTTTCGTGAAACTGGTTCAGTGTTGGATTTGCCAAAATGTGGACGCAAGAAAACTGTCACTAATGAAGAAACATCAGTGACTGTCCTAGCTTCATTCAGCAAGAGCCCACAGCGTAGCACTCGCCGCATGTCACTGGAGAGTGGCATCAGTCGAACATCCCTTCGGTCCCTTAGCTACTTACAAATGGCACCCTTACAAACTCCAGCTACTGCAGCATCTCAACGAGGATGACCCAGATCAGCACACAGAATTTGCAGAATGGGCAAAACAAACATTGGAACAGGACCCTCAGTTCACGCAGAAGATTTTGTTCAGTGATGAGGCAACCTTTTATGTGAATGGTGAAGTTAACAAACAAAACCACCGCTATTGGTCTGACACGAACCCACATTGGATGGATCCCTCCAAGACTGTTGGAACAACAAAAGTGATGGTTTGGTGTGGTATATGGGGTACAACGATAGTGGGTCCATTCTTCATCAATGGAAACCTCAAGGCCACTGGATATTTGAAATTGCTACATAATGATGTGTTTCCCTCTTTATGCACTGAAGCTGGACCGTTCCCTGGGTTTTTCCAGCAAGATGGTGCACCACCACATTATGGGTGCCAGGTCCGAGCATTCCTAGATGAACAGTTTCCTGGAAAGTGGATTGGTCGTCGTGGGCCAGTTGAATGGCCCCCAAGGTCTCCCGATCTGACCCCCTTAGACATTTATCTTTGGGGTCATCTGGAGGCAATTGTCTATGGTGTGAAGATACGAGATGTGCAGCACCTGAAACTACAGATACTGGATGCCTGTGCTGGCATTTCTCCTGCGGTGTTGCTATCAGTGTGTGAAGAGTGGGAGAAGAGGGTTGCATTGACAATCCAACACAATGGGCAGCACATTGAACACATTTTATAAGTGGTCAGAAACTTGTAAATAACTCATGAAAGAATAAAGTTACGTTGAAACCAAGCACACCATTGTTTTTCTTGTGACATTACCAATAAGTTTGATGTGTCACATGGCCCTCTTCCTATTGAAAAAACAAAAGTTGTGTCCAAGATGGCCGACTTCTAAATGGCCATGTTGAGAAATCAGTTTTACCCCGGTTCTTTTTATTCCTCGAGCATCCAGAGATGGCACTGGACTGAGTTGTCATTTCACAAAACCTTTATTCATCTTTACTCATCTTCATTTAAGCATGCATCTTCTAGAAGGGAAGACGAGGCCGGTGTGTCCCTCTCCAAATCTTCACTCCTTTGTCTGTGAAACACAGTTTTGTAGGGGCGACCCTACCATAAAACCCCCACGGTGTGCTGCAAACTCTGTGTCTGTGTCTATGTGCACGAGCACATGAATGCCTATGTGAGCGCGTTCCCACGTGTCTATGTGAGTGCTCGTGTGTGACTGTGTACGCATACCTGTGTGTATGTGTGAGTGCACATGAGTGAGTGTGCGTGTGGATGTGTGTGCGTGACAGTTAAAACACTGTGGGTGTAGGTGACTCCCTAGGTCATAAAACCCATCTCCCTTCCAGACCACAGTTATCCAGTTACAAATGTTGAGACCCCCACCCAAACATCCTCTGGGGAATTTCCACTCAGCATTAACTCCTCTCTGTTTTACTTTCACAGTTCAAGTGGGGGAGGGGTCTCCTACAATCTACTCCCAAGTTCACAACACAATGAGGCCTTTATTATATTAAGGGCAGTGTCAATGTCTCTACAATAGTTCTACATTCTATGTTAACACATTTCTAAACTCTAAAATAAGCTAAACACTCCTACAGTCACCATGGCCACCACCCATCTTGAGGAGTTTGCCCCCTCACATATACTAATTTGCCACAAACAGGACTTTAATATCACCAACCATTCCCATTTTATTACGGTGTATCCATATAAACGGCCCACCCTGTGTGTGTGTGTGTGTGTGTATGTATATGTATATATGTATATATATATATATATATATATATATATTCCAAGTGTAGCAAACAGAAATCATTCAGTGAGCATCTTTGTCAGTGGCATGACTAGTTTTATGTGTGAAAGGTTACATGTTGACAGGTTAATAGAAATGCATTTGTGAAGCAAGCAACTCTGCATTCCTTAATACCATACCGCTTTTAGCTGTCAGTGAAAATAAAGATACCACACACTCCTTATCAACTCAAAAAAATCAATCAGTCTTTGCTTCTATAAAAGTCACACAAGCTAATGGAATATTCTCTGATTTTATCCTTTTTACATGGATGGCTTTATGCTAGTGGAGCTGCCCAGATAGTGTACACTACCATTTAGGACCCTTTAGACTTTCCTATTCATGCTCTGATTAATGATAAGCCCTTCCCCATTCTGTTGTATGTGTGTGCAGCTTGTTCACGTGATATCACCTTGCTGTTTTTTCATGCTGTGAGATGAACAGACAGGCTGACCTTTCAGTCACTCTGCTGTTGGATGCCAACAGAGCTCTGTCAGGGTGCGTGGCAAACCTTTTGTGTCGAAGACAGGCAAATAATAATGCAATGGCACTATTTTGCTCGGCCCCTTCAATCAGAATAACATACACTGAAGGTTTTTATATGATTAAAATCAAAAATCAAATCCAAGTCATATACAGATATCCACTCCTGCCATTTTCATTATTTTAAGCACAGTTAAATACGCTTTAGTTTCAAATATATATTAATAGATATGAGTTCATTTGAATTCAAATTGGTGTGATAATGCTAGCAGTGTTGTACCTCCCACTGAGGCAGGTCATCTCAGTTACATTAAAACACATTCTGTCAGTTCTTATTTGTCTTTGTTAACTATATGAACACTTAAAAACAAGTTAGAATAAACTGTTTGAGCTGATATGTTATTTTCAGGTACAGCTAGATTGCGATACACTGCAAAATGCTTTTGTGGTGAAACATGTGTATTCCAAAATGTGAAAACACACACACACACACACACACACACACACACACACACACACACACACACACACACACACACACACATACATATATATGGGCGACAAGGGGCAGTACCCTCCATGGAGAAGGAGGCTAGAGGGCAAGATCAAAGTAGCACGGAGGGAGGTTAGCCAACTAACAGAGTTGCAGCAAGGTGCGACAAATAAGGTGCCTAAGAAATACAGCAAGCTGTCCATACCTGAGGCCTTGGAAACTGCCAAGCAAAGACTCACAGCCTTGGCCAGCCGCTTGAGGAGGTACACCAGAGAGATAGAAGGCAGGAGAATAAACCAGCTGTTCTCCACAGAACCAGCAAAGGTGTACTCTCAGTGGCAAGGGAACAATAAGAGAACAGCACCACCAAGGCTGGAGACGGAGCAATACTGGAAGAGCATATGGGAGAAGGATGCAACCCATAACGGCAATGCTCAGTGGCTAGAGGATCTGAGGGCAGACCACAGCGACCTCCCTGAACAGGGTCCAGTAACCATCACAGTGGCAGATATCCAAGAAAGGGTCTCCAGTATGAAGAGTTGGACAGCACCAGGGCCCGACATGGTTCACGCCTACTGGCTGAAGAAGCTGACTGCACTCCACGAGCGTCTGGCAGCACAAATGAACCAGCTGCTAGTTAACGAGAGACACCCGGAATGGCTAACTGAAGGCCGGACGGTCCTGATCCCCAAGGACCCCAAGAAGGGACCGGTCCCCTCCAACTACCGACCAATAACCTGCCTCAGTACTACATGGAAGCTCCTGTCAGGCATCATATCGGCTAAGATGAACAGGCACATGGGTCAATACATGAGCGGGACACAGAAAGGAACTGGCAAGAATACCAGAGGCGCAAAACACCAGCTACTGGTAGACAGAACAATCAGCCGAGACTGCAAGACCAGACTGACCAACCTGTGCACTGCCTGGATTGATTACAAGAAGGCCTATGACTCAATGCCCCACAGCTGGATACTGGAATGCCTAGAATTGTACAAGATCAATGGGACCCTAAGAGCCTTCATCAGGAACTCAATGGGGATGTGGCGTACAACACTAGAGGCCAACTCCAAGCCCATAGCACAAGTCACCATCAAGTGCGGGATCTACCAAGGAGATGCTCTGTCCCCACTGCTGTTCTGCATAGGCCTGAACCCCCTCAGTGAGATCATTAACAAGACTGGCTACGGATACCGACTACGGAACGGAGCAGTTGTCTGCCACCTCCTGTACATGGATGACATCAAGCTGTATGCCAAGAGTGAACGAGACATCGATTCACTGATCCACACTACCAGGCTATACAGCAATGACATTGGAATGTCGTTCGGACTGGAGAAGTGTAGTCGGATGGTATCAAAGAGAGGGAAGGTAGTCAGAACTGAGGGGATTGAACTACCAGAAGGCAACATTGCAGACATAGAGGACAGTTACAAGTACCTGGGGATCCCGCAGGCAAATGGGAACCATGAAGAGGCCGCTAGAAAGGCTGCAACCACCAAGTACCTGCAGAGGGTCAGGCAAGTCCTGAGGAGTCAGCTGAATGGTAAGAACAAGATCCGGGCCATCAACACGTACGCCCTGCCCGTGATCAGGTACCCTGCTGGGGTAATAGGCTGGCCAAAGGAGGAGATAGAAGCCACTGACATAAAGACAAGAAAGCTCCTTACCATGCATGGAGGGTTTCACCCCAAGTCCAGCACCCTGAGGCTGTACGCTAAGCGGAAGGAAGGGGGCCGGGGACTGGTGAGTGTCAGCACCACAGTCCAGGATGAGACAAGGAACATCCAAGAATACATTGGGAAGATGGCCCCAACTGACCGAGTGCTCAGTGAATACCTCAGGCAGCAGAAACCCAAGAAAGAGGAGGGAAACGAGGAACCATCATGGAAGGACAGGCCCCTGCACGGTATGTACCACCGGCAGATAGAGGAGGTGGCTGATATCCAGAAATCCTACCAGTGGCTGGACAAAGCTGGACTGAAAGACAGCACAGAGGCACTAATCATGGCAGCACAAGAACAAGCTCTGAGTACAAGATCCATAGAGGCTGGGGTCTATCACACCAGGCAAGACCCCAGGTGCAGGCTGTGTAAAGATGCCCCAGAGACAATCCAGCACATAACAGCAGGGTGCAAGATGCTAGCAGGCAAGGCATACATGGAACGCCATAACCAAGTGGCCGGCATAGTGTACAGGAACATCTGTGCCGAGTATAACCTGGAAGTCCCGAGGTCAAAATGGGAGATGCCCCCAAGGGTGGTGGAGAATGACCGAGCTAAGATCCTGTGGGACTTCCAGATACAGACGGACAAAATGGTGGTGGCTAACCAACCGGACATAGTGGTGGTAGACAAACAGAAGAAGACGGCCGTAGTGATCGATGTAGCGGTTCCGAATGACAGCAATATCAGGAAGAAGGAACACGAGAAGCTGGAGAAATACCAAGGGCTCAGAGAAGAGCTCGAGAGGATGTGGAGGGTGAAGGTAATGGTGGTCCCCGTGGTAATCGGAGCACTAGGTGCAGTGACTCCCAAGCTAGGCGAGTGGCTCCAGCAGATCCCGGGAATAACATCGGAGATCTCTGTCCAGAAGAGCGCAGTCCTGGGAACAGCTAAGATACTGCGCAGGACCCTCAAGCTCCCAGGCCTCTGGTAGAGGACCCGAGCTTGAAGGATAAACCGCCCGCAGGGGCGTGCTGGGTGTTTTTTTTTTTATATATACATATATACATATACACATATATACACATACACACATATATATATATATACACATACACACATATATACATATACATATATATATATATACATATATATATATATATATATATATATATACATATATATACACATATATACATATATATACACATATATATATATATATATATATATATATATATATATATATATATATATATATATATATATACATATATATATACATATATACATACATATATATATACATATATATACATACATATATATACATATATATACATACATATATATACATATATACTAGGGGTGCAACGATACACAAAATTCACGGTTCGGTTCGGTTCGATACTTTGGTGTCACGGTTCGATATTTTTTCGATACAAAAAAATGTTCATGCCTTTTTAATTTGTCATTTATTAAAATTATAAATATATATTTTAACACAAAAGTACAGTTTTTAAATTTAACCCTAACCCTTGTGTGTGTTGTTTTTTAGCTCGTCATATTGCAGCCACAGAAATTCTTTTGTCCATGAAACCATAAAGCTGCACTTTCTTTTTGCCTTATAGTCTGATTTGTCATAACTTCTCCGTTTTGTGGTAAGCTTTTCTTTGGCTGTCACTTCTTCACCCTGACCTGTCTTATTTGGCTCAGCAGAACTAAAATATATATCTGTCTGTGAAGGTTCTCAATCATCCAGGTCATCGTAGTGAAATATATATCCTGCCGCACTCACATAAGCTCAGCGATTCTCTGCGCGATCAACCTCTCACATGTTTAAGCTGCGGGAGATTTCACTTGTCATGTTTGCATAGTAAGCTAACAATTAATAAGACGATGTCAGAGGAATTGGTGCACAAATTATCATCACTCACAGATCAGTGCTGTCGCTCTCTATACACAGTTCGCGCGATTGCAAAGTGAAAGCAAAAAAACAAGCGCAAATTCAAACACGATTTCAATATGTCACATATTGACAGTGGCTCACCCAATGACATAATTACCCAGCTACATTTCTGAAAGAATGCAAAAGCATTGACATATATTTTTCCTTCCTACAATAGCCCGACAGGCAGGGGAGAGATAGCCCCGGGACGTCGGGCTAGCGATATTGCGAGCCCTGTATCTGATTGAGGAATCACTCATCTTTGGAAAAGAGAGTTTATTACAGAGAAATGTCTCTTTCCAAAATAAAAGCTATACTATCTGTTTCTTCTGGGCTATATTCTCAGCAGCATAAGGAGAATCATGTGCTAACAGCTGTCTAAATGACTCGGCTAAAGTTTGTAGCAGGCATGCTTGTTTTTGTCTTTGCACTAGGATGATGTCGGTGTAAATGTGCAGTCATATTCGTTGTGTTCCCACTAGTGCTTTCAGGTTAATCTCGTTGAAATAACCTTAACGCCACAACACGGCAAATCTCCGTTAACGAGCTACCCTATACAGAGGGGCTAGACGGCCAACACGTTAACGAGCTAACTGCGCTAACACACTAGCTCCCACCCATGTAATTGAGCATTGCATGGCACATCCAACATACTGTTTTACTTTAGTCCATGACTCGCTTACCTTCAGGGTCATACGTCACATGAAAACCAAAATAATTCCAAACGCCAGATCTGAATGAGGGTGGGGAGGTCCACTTCTGTCTCGCTAGCTTGCCCTGCGTTCTTCCTTCTGACCATGCTGTCTGTGTTGAGTGCTCAGTGAATCTGCGTTCGACTACTCCGCCTAGGCTGCACTCTTGAGCCTAGGCGGAGTAGTCAAATGCAGATTCACTGAGCGCTCAACACAGACAGCATCGTCAGAAGGAAAGTTGATAAAATAAATTACAAATTTTGTATTGTTCTTTTTTTCTTCTCCCCTTTGGTTTTCTTTCTTTCTCTCCCCCTCTTTCTTTCATTCTTTCCCCCTGTCCTATCCCACAGTCATGTCTGTCCCGTTTGCAACTGAAAATAAAATAAATTCATAATTATAATAAAGGTCAATCAAATGGACCAATATGATGATCCACTTAAAATAAATCCTCTTGGCATCTTTCTTGGCCTCAAGACAACAATTCTGATGGCTATAGATCCAAACGGGACACAAAAAAAAAAAAAAAATAAAATAAAATAAAATTGAAAAAGATTGTATTGTTCGATACATATGCGTACCGAACCGAAAGCACTGTATCGAACGGTTCAATATCGATACGAATATCGTTGCACCCCTAATATATATATATATATATATATATATATATATGCATGCTCTTGGGGAAAGTAATGTGAATTTTACCAAACAGCAGTTCTGACACTGGAGCTGAGCCAAATGAGATAGGTCTGAACTAATAGCAGCTCAAAGTCTATTTCCATGTACAGTGCCCTCCCAAGGTCATGTGGAAAGGCTTTATAGCAGCGATAGGCTGCTTATCTCCTCCTCGGGCAAGACTGGGTACCTCCATTAATCAACCAGTGTTAGTTACTGAGGCAAAGCTCCAAGTGAATGGGCAAGTCAAGGTTTGTTTTTGCATGTAAACATATGCACATACATTTTAGCTGTCCTACAATTTCAAGGTCTGGATGTGGCGTCTGGTGGTTCTCAAAAACATTTAGTGTAAAGATACCAGCAAGAGCCTTTCGCTATGACATGGCTCCATATGCTTCGTGACATGACCTCGATAGCATGCCCAGTAAATGTAAATATGGTCCACCACTGAGCAAGCAAGG
Organism: Aulonocara sp. 'chitande type north' Nkhata Bay; assembly: GCF_057382095.1. Classification (NCBI taxonomy): domain Eukaryota; kingdom Metazoa; phylum Chordata; class Actinopteri; order Cichliformes; family Cichlidae; genus Aulonocara; species Aulonocara sp. 'chitande type north' Nkhata Bay. The sequence goes on from NC_141356.1 coordinate 29,849,446, forward strand.
AATGGAAGCCAAAAACATTTCTGCTCGGGATAATAGCACAAATACACTCATAAGAGTAGACTGCTGCTTTTTTTAAATTGTTGCTTCTTTTCAGAAGGGGAAGAAAGGCGTATACGCATCTTCAGTTGCTGTTGCAGACTGCAAGAGCACAGACTGTGTACACCATTTTTAACAAGATAAATGATGAAGTGAAGAAGCTGGGTACATTCATCGACAACACAATTGCCTAACTCAACCCTATCTCGCCTGCGCTCTCTGTCACTGTCTCAAGGTGTAATGTACTGTAAAATGGAGCTTGCTTCACTAAGCCCCCTTTATTAGTTTTTCTTTTTATAGGGTGTGATTTGCACAAATTATTTCCTGGTCTCCATATGTTGGGCCAGCAAGCGGGTTTTTCCCGCTCAAATTAGCACCCATACATCAGGGCAGAGCTTTGATACTGTGCGTGACACCTTTTGTGTAGATGCACCTGAAGAGTTCTTTTGAAAACTACACAATCCATTTTTAACAAATTACAGTGACAAGAAGAGGGTATGTGAGCAAAGCCTTTGGGATTTGCTAGTTTCCTGAATTAATTTATCATAAAATAGCGATCTGATTTTCATGTATTATACGAGACAAATGGAACATGCATCAGGTAATAGAACTATTACATGCAGGGTTTTATTCAGCGCGGTCTGTACACAGTCAGTGTTTGTCTACGTGTGTCATCGTAGTAAAATCAAGATACTGTTAAAAGGACACTTCTGAGTACTTTGCCAGGTGTTCATAACTGTGAGATCTGGCTGTTAAGTACATAGTACTCATTGAGTAGTTATAGAAACGAGTGAATAGATTAAATATGAATTAGAATAATGGAATAAATTGTGTTTTATTAGCAAACTACTTTGTGACTTTACATTTGAAGATGGTTAATGATTGTTTTAAAGCCACTTTTATAAATCCAGGTCCTTCCAAAGGGTTCACTTACTTTTTCTTGCACGTGTAATTGATCATAGTTACTACATATGCCTGTCATAGATGATCAGCAGCCTGCTGGTGACTGTCGAGAGGCCATCTACTGTCACGATCTGGTACAGGGATTCAAGCGCAGAGCGGTAAGGTATCTCCAAGGTGTGGTTTATTTACAGTGCAGCGCAATATATGTACAGTGAAGGGATCCAAAACTCCGGGGGGGAAATCACAGGGTAACTCGCTCACGTCTTCTTCTCTCACACTCACACACTTTCCCGCAGCAGGGAGGTCGCAGGTCCGGGGGGGGGGGATCTGAAGCAGACGAGAAGGCAGGTCACCAACTAATCACAAATCACGGATATGAAGCACAAGGGCTGTGAGGGGTACAATCATCCAGCGACGAGAGGATCTGTGTTCCAGCCTCAAATAGTGCTCCCGGTGATGATGGGTGAGTGTTGTCAGGTGTGTGTGTGGGCCAAGGGCGGGAGCCCACAGTGAGCTCCGCCCAGGCAGAGAGGGAGAAAACAGCAACAGCAATTGTAGCCTTGTGGGGCCGACCGGGCAGGCACGGAGACCATGACATCTACAGTATATTGAATGATTAGGATTAGGCATTCCCCTGCTGCTCTGCGGTCCCTAACTGTAAAGTCTCAATGAACGTATGCATTTGGCATGGTGCATCTGGGCCTGTTGCGAACCACTTTGATCACATTTACACAATGACAGTCTTGCGTGATCCTACTTTAAGCTGACAGTGCAGAGCCAGGCTCGCGTGTAGCTACAGGGAAAAGGCCAGAGAAGAGATGTGGTTTGAATGAGGGCGGATTAGTGCAATGGGTAGTGCGCAGTTCAAATGGATAGCAGTTGTGATCTTGAATTATGTATGTAAGTTGCTTGCATGCACCACAACTGCTGCAGCTCCCCTACACTGATAGTGATGAAATGCAAAGTGACATCGACACAGGGACCGTGCGTGTTACTTAATTGTTTGGGTTTTTAGAAAAGGTAAACACCTGTGACTCTTACAGATGTAAAGATCATTTGGCACAAATGAGAATATGGATTTATTTTTATTTTTTTTTTTGACACGTGATAAAAAATGGGGTCGTTCAGAAAGGCAAGAGAGGGAAGAGTACAGAAGTAGAAGCAACTTGAATGTCCTCGGACGTCCTTCAGGGATGTCATGGTCATGCCTTAATGGAATGGATATGTCCCTGTAAAAGCTTTCCCTCCACAGGGGCAGAGTAGGCCTCATAAACAGCTCAAGCAGCACTGACAGTGCTTCTGAAGAAAATGCTCACTTTCACTTTAGGGGGAAAGTTTTTATAGGAAGCATCACAAATTCTGAAGATTTATTAGCTTAGAGCTCGTCCTCTCAGATACTCCATGTGTCAAAAACAGCACTGAGGGATTGATCCTCCTTTTGCTGGAATATCAGTGAAAGGAACTTTGTTTCAGAGGTCTGCCTGGATATTTTCCACTTTGCATGTTTCTAGAATAACGGCCTGCTTCGCCTTGATTTGAAATGACCTTGTTCTCTTTAAAACATTCTGTCTTTGTCAAATGATGTGTTGCCCCCAAGCTCACTCTATAAGAATGGGAGGCTCTCTGCATCTGGGCCCATCTCCTGCATCCAGGCACGGACTGTCTAATCTGGTCCAGCAGACACACGAACAAAATTAGCTTAATGTCCTTTTGTTTGGTGAACTCATCTACCAGCAAATGAAAGAGGGTATGTAAAGTGGCTTTAAACCCTTTCATTTTAAACAAGACACAACAGTCAGGATTACTCACAGTGCTGAGTAAAACTCATCTGCAATTAATGCTCGTAGTCACGATGCTCTTAACAAAATCAAGATTTACATCCATCCACATAAAGCATCCACCACAATGAAGCCAAGAAAATAGTAGAACAGTGAATTGTTTTCATCACTTGCTAACAGCAACAAAGCAGTTGGCGGTACTGGACGGGGAGCCTGTTGTCATGAGAACACACAGTGTAGGGTGGTGAGGAAATGAGGGAGCTCCATGGCTTCATTAGATGAAATAGCAGCAGGGTTTTATGTGGATATAACCATGATTAATTGGATTCTAGTGATCTGCTCAAAATGTGACAGTGTCATGCAGAGTTACGAGCCCGGCTCTGTTTTAAAGCAAACATCCCACCCTCTTGACCCTCTTACATGACTGACAGGTATGTACTGAAGCAACAGCACAGTCCAAGTATTACAGATATTTATTTTACTTCTTTATTTAAAAAAACTGTTAGAGCATAAAAGAGAGACAATGCTTACAAGTACAGATTTATTTTTGAAGCACACACAGTAAAAATATATTCTGTGAGCTCAAATGTTGCACAAATAGTGCCTTAAAACAGAGGTGTCCAACATAAGGTACTGGGGCCAAAGGCTCCAAACTGGCCCAGTGGACAGCTTTAGAAATATTTTGAACTTTTAACTGTTTTCACAAGTTTTATAGCTTTTCCTAGTGAGCCATCCATACTGCACCAAATTACAAGGGCATTTTCTGTGATTTAATAAAAATGTTACACTGTAAATTTATAATTACATGATAGTTTGAGCAATGATCTACCAGAACCTGTTCTGTAACTTTTTATCATTTAGTTTCACTGGTCTGACCCTCTTCACATCAAAGTGGGCTGTATGCAGCCTATGATGTAACATGAGTTTGACATCCACGCCTTAAAACTTCCAGTTGGGGGCAATCTTTGGGAGCCACTTCCTATTAATCCCATTGCACAGACATTAGCTGTAATTCTGCTGCAGGTACATCCAGAGATGCAGCAAAAGGTCCTTAATGATAGGAGTAAATCACACCAAAGGGCTATTACTTACACCAGTCTCTAAACAAAACAAAAAAACACGATTTATTTACATTTTTGCACATAAACTATCAATAATATATCAAAATTGAAAGAAAACAATACTAAAAATTCTTCATGGTATCTTACTGGCACGCTGTTTTGCCCAGAAAAGATGGCACCTTTTCACAAAACATCAGGAGTGTTCCTGGAGAGCAACATCCAGGAACCACTGCCAACTAGTTGGGGAATACAAGTTTCCCTAGCAACCGGGGGTTGTATCACGTCCAATATGGTGGACAATTCTCAAGGACATTTGCACGATGTGTCATGTGAGAAATGCTCACAGAAAAAATATTTTACTACAATGGAAATCTTCTTTTTCTTTCAGCTGCTCCTGAGGGACCTCCACAGTGGAACAGCTGCCTCCATCTCACTCTATCCTCAGCATCCTCTTCTGTCACACCAACCCTCTGCATGTCCTTCTTCACTAAATCCAAGAACCTACTGTGGTCTTCATCTTTATCCCCTGTCTGACAGCTCCATATTCAACAATCTTTGCCCAATATAGGCACTATCTCTCCTCTGCACATGTCCAAAACATCTTAATCTTGTCTTTCTAACTATGTCTCCAAAATGACCTCAGCTATCCCTCTCAAACTGAAATAAAACCAGTACAAAGAGAGATTTAATTATGTCTGTTTTCCAAACGTCTTTTATCAACACATGGTGAAAATTTACTGAAAAAAAGTATACTCCAGAAAATGTAATTTAAAAAAAAACCTTGAACTCCATAAATGGTAAATGGCTTATATTGATATAGCGCTTTACTAGTCCCTAAAGACCCCAAAGCGCTTTACACAACCAGTCATCCACCCATTCACACACACATTCACACACTGGTGATGGCAAGCTACATTGTAGCCACAGCCACCCTGGGGCGCACTGACAGAGGTGAGGCTGCCAGACACTGGCGCCACCGGGCCCTCTGACCACCACCAGGTGAAGTGTCTCGCCCAAGAACACAATGACCGAGACTGTCCAAGCTGGTTCTGGTTTATCACACGAGTGACACCTGAAGTCCAGAGAGCGGGAGTTCTAACATTAATTTGTTAAATGAAATACATTTTCTGGCCCAACTTCTATGTACATGGACTGATTTAGGTGCACCTAACAGACACCTATTTATGTCTGAAAGCTTTTCCAGTATGTTAAAGATCATCTACTGTCATCTATCATGTTATACACTTTGATAGGTTTGTAGCTTGAACCCATCCGCTGGAACGTTGAAGACAATATAATTACACTGCTAAGCAAGACACAAATAGGCAAAGTTCTTCATGTTACTCGTGCACGGGAGAGACCGGACAGAGCGCCGTCCCTTCGCTTGACCCCAGTCGCTCTCGTCCGTCCTCCCGTACCACTGTCCTTTTATTGAGGTTACATGAATATGCATAGGTTCATTAACATACGACGTCTACATACAAACAAAGAGTACCTTGCCTGTGTGTGTGTGTGTGTGTGTGTGTGTGTGTGTGTGTGTGTGTGTGTGTGTGTGTGTTGCTGATCAAAGGGTCAAACATCCTTGGTCAGGAAGAGGGTAGACTAGACCCCCCCCCCCCCCGGTGAGGAAGTCCAGCAGTTCATCTAAACAGAAAAGCACTTAGACTAGAACAGACGTAGCTACGTTAATCCTACCATAAAACAATTAAGACAAGGTACGAACTTTCCCATGCTCCCAGGATATAGGTGTGCATTCTAGTGTGGAATACACACCAAGCCTCTGTAGCCTGTTAAAGATCACACAACTTATCACTACACAATTGATTATACACCTCTAAGCATCTATGGTTAAATATTTCTAAGCATAAATGACAATCAACAATACAAACTCTAACATTCCCCCGTTTTTGACCTTTATGCTAGAAAGTTCCCAGTTATGCATACCTCATGTCTGACAGTTTCAATGCAAACATTTTTATACTCAGCATATGTCAAATCACCCTAAATTATTGCAAAGATACACAGTTTAATAAATGTATTAGCAGTTACCCCATTCATTGAGCTCATCTCATGGCAAACTGCATCTTACGAGCAACCAAAGAAATTGTTAATTTAATAGTGAAACTAAGAAAGTAACATTTTCAAAAACATCTCAGCTTGGTGATGCTTCCTCCGGGTGTGCAAATCACATGTCTCTCTGCAGAGTGGTTTGAGTTCTGCAGGGCGTCATGAATGTCTCTTCTAGTTGTTTCGTTGTCCATAGGACCAGAGTCCAAATGTATGTAGAATAAACATTCAAACATACCAGTTAGTTTTGTTGTTTGTCAACATGGGTCTCAGCTATTTCCAGAGCTGCAGACCTCTCAGCACTCTAGTTTTATGGCCTCCCATCACCTCACTTCAGGCCTTCATCCTGCGAGGGGGATATTTATGACTCCTTCATTGTCCACGCTCTGCAGAGAAACACCTCTGTGGAAAGGGTGCAGGGTTCTGTTGTCTTACTGCTGTTATGATCCCAGCAGCCTTCAGAGTGTCATCGTATGCACAGTATAGTGGCACAGCATTAGGTGATGTTCATAGGAAACCGCTGTCATCACCACCATAGCTTCTGGTTCCTGTGCTTTCACAGAATCATGATGTCATCCCCGAACTCCTTCTGCGCTGTCGATGGAGCTTGGCACGCTCCCCTCATCCCACGAGTTTTCATGTTCCAACGCTGCTGAAGGTTTAAGGCAGAGCACGTCGTACACCTTAGTTGTCTTCCTCAGCGTCAATATTGAATCTTTCATTTTATTTAAAATCTCCTGGAAACTCAGTAGCACAGCTCTGTCATGTCTGCTGTGCTGAAGATGATCTCTGATCCTCCTGAAGCCTCTCTCCTGGCCTCCCATCTTGTGGACGATCCTCTCCTCTATTTTGCAGGCAGTTTCATGGTCCTTGCTGTGGCTCCAAGGTCTGATCTCATGATGGGCCCCAACCAGCTTGACCTTTGACCTCAACCACTGCCTGGCTGTCAGCTATGCCTGGAATGGTTCACGCTTCTCACTGGGCCTCTGAAGATTTCTCAGGAGATTACTGCTGCACCTGTATTTCAGAAAGACTTCTATGTGGAGAGCATGTCAACAATCATCAAACCACATTCTTTAGTTCAGTGAACTTCACTTATAGGCCATCAAAGCCTCATCTGAACATGGGTGCACCACTTGCATAGGTTTAATACTTGTAAATAAACGGCTAATCACACAAATCACTGCAACAATAAAAGTAAACATTGTTTAATGTTAATCCTTGCACTCCACCTCTTGACGCATGGACATTCCCATGCGTCAACTCACCAAACCTGGATCCCTGTCTTAAAGAAAAAGATTAGCTAGATCATGTCCCAGGCAACATCAGGGCATCTCCTCTGGAGTAGCTCCGTAACCCTGCAATAAAAGATGTTAGCGTGTGTTGCATATTAAGTTTGCTTAACACCTGGCTCTCCCAGGAGCCTGCATACACACCATCACGGCCTGGAAAGCAAAATCTGGAAGTGAAATCAAACTTCATACCTGTAAACAATTGTATCATAAGAGTAATAAGCATTCAACATCAGCAAGACAAGTGTCATGTGCAGGTTTTCTCAAATCAGTAACTACAACTATTACCCTAATTCACCTCAGACATGGATTATCCCATGTACTCTGTTAACATTAATGTAATCAGTGACTTCTCTTAAGCAAAGTCACTCCACTCATATATTATTATTATGGGTTCAAAAGTGGCCAGCAAATGAGCCCATAATAAACTATTCCATAAATACCGTAATCTCTTATTTGTTTTACTCATGTCACTTGTACGCTTCAGCTGAATCTACTACAGCATTCTCAAAGAAACAAACATTAGCAATACACATTGACTGTGGTCAGACGGAGGTCAGACACAGGTCAACAGATTCTAGAGGTGCCATAAAACACCATAAAGTTAACACTCGCTGTGGAAACAGTAACACTGGTCTCATCACAGTATGTCTCAAACTATATTAATTTCTCCATCAACATATGCCTGTAACTACAGTTTTCGTCACACATAAACCCAGAAATCTTGTAGTAGAGAAACATTAGCCAGTATCCCTATAAATCACATGATCAAACACATGAAGAACCGTAATGCTGTAAAAACGAAAATGCAAATGTTAGCGCTTGCGCAGGCGTATGCATACTTTGTCACAGCTATCTCTGTGAGCACACAAGCTAGTGAATGACGCACACATAGTAAATTCACAGACACAGAAAATGGCATTTAAAATGTTAAATCATCACGCAACCTCGAGTGTTGCTGTCATCTTTCTGCTCCTGTAAAGGGAAGCACACACAGACTCATCTGCACCCCTGCCAGGCGGGGGTCAACTTCACACAGTCGTGTTACATCAGTAAAGTCTTGTCAGCTTTTGTCAGCTTTTACCAGTCAGTCAGTTTGTTTTCCTTTCACTCACTCATTCATGCATTCATTCTTTCTTTCTTTGCTGATAGTGGAACCTATCGTCGCATTTAGTTTCCACTCTCAGCAAAATGACGTCATTTCAAAAAGAAAAAGAAGAACTTTAGTTTGGATTACATCGCTGAATCCTTTTGGACTGGGACTGTCATTTAATAATTGTCCCAAATAAGTGGCTTTCTCCAGAGTCCATTTAAATGTGGAGAACTCACTTGGCACAATTTTCTCGACGACGTGTAGCGCTTTTAATTCCCGACGTGCAGATCTGCTTAAAGAACAGAGATTATCAAACAAAACTTTCAGTGCACTGTGAAAGTATCAAAATAAAAAGGCCTTGTTAAGTCATGACACAAACTCCTCATCTCAGGAGGGTAAATCACACCATTAGCATGGTTCATCATACCATCATACTAATCGGCAGGCTCAACTTCACAACAAAAGAAAAATCATCAGCTAGATTCACTCCAAACCAACCATCAGCTGCACAACACACAACATAACCCTAATGTCTTATTAGCTATGAGTTTAATTACCAGGTCTGTGCTCTTCACTCATTTAGGCCACAGATCTATTTTATTCAATTTTCCTTTTCCATTCATCATAAAACATGTGACATGCTGTCATGCACTTCACAAAAAAAGTCTGTTCTGACGTATTCAGAGTTGTGTATCTAAATACAGGATTCACTCGCACATCAAAGCAGGAAACTCAGTGTTTTAGAGTCTCCACTCAACACACAACAACTCCAACACATCTCATTCACTCGTACTAGAATTCAGTCACCTTTCATTAATCTAAAACCGATCAACTAATTTGCATATCAGCTATTAACCCACTAGGATGACAGGACGACAGAAATGCATGTTCAAAATGTTATCACTAAAAGAGAATTTCCCTCATACAGTAAATTTAGTAGTAAACTTGTGCTGCATCAATCAAGCAGGAAGCTTCTCCCAATTTACTATATTAACAACTAAATTTATTGTCTGATCACTGGTCGGTCAAACCAGAATCTTTTTTCCCACAAAAGTTAAACTGTTGTCCTGCAACTTAGAGAGTCATTTTTATTTTTTTATTTTTTTTTGCATTGGATAAATTCAGCATTTAATAACAAGTGTCTGCTAAATTGACACTATTTTAACACTGATGAAAGATAACAAGCTAATTTTCATTGCATGTGTGTTTGTGTTATTAGGCAGGTTTAATGCATGTCTGTGGAGCTGCATCTCCAGCAGAGCATGTTCTCTGCCTTTCCTACACACTTCTCTGCTATTTGATCATTTCTTAACTAATGTGCTATGAGTCTTCATGAGTCATTTTGTGTTTGGAATTGTTAGTAGGGTTAATGCATGTTCTGCTTGTGTGTGTGTGATTTTGTATATGTTTCTATTTTCGCAATGTTTCAGACTCCGTCTCAATTTTCCAACTTAAGCAGTCAGTTTTCTTTTCCCCAGGTTTGCTAACCCAAATTTTGATTTCCCACATTAAATAATTCCTATGTGTTCTCACCTAGTCTTCTCACTCTGTTGTCCTCTCACTCTTTTGTCCTCTCCCACTTTAACAGTCCACAGCCGGCAGTTCTCCTTCAGCTTTGTCCTGTGTTCCACTGTCTCTTCTTGCCATTTTACTCCACAGGTGGCAAATGTCAAACTCCAACTGTTCAGTTCTCCTCAAACGTTTTCTTCACATGCACAGTGAAGTTTCAGCTTGTTGTAAACACAGTGCCATTCATCCGATCAGTCAGGATGATGGGTTTGCTCTTCTTCTTTGATGCTGTTTGTCCACATTGCTGCTGCTTTGCTGGGACTCTTTGCTCAGGACTTGCTGCTGTCTTTATCTGCCATGTTATTGCTCTTTGGAGCTGCATTCCTCAGGGAGGAGTGAGCACTTGCTTGTGAGGTTGAGAGACACATGGCGCTGTAAATAAGTCAGCCAGAAACTTGGCCTGCATGTTTCCAATGATGTTAAACTATAACTTTCTTCCGACCGCTGCATGTGGAAAATTGATTCAGGTCTGCTTTTCACCTGAAAGTGACAAACTAAGACATGTTCATTATTATCATCACTGCTTAACCAACACACATCTCTCTCTCTCTCTCTCTCTCTCTGTTTTTGTGAAAAATCCTTTCTTAAAAGCAGAAAATGAAATTATAGTTGTTTTTTTTGGTTGATCAACACAAAACCTTTTTCCTATGATTATTTTTTTCCTACAATATAAATTCTCCCTCTTATTCACTCTTTTTTTTTTTTTTTTTTTTTACAATAGCTGGCGACCTGCAAAATCACCGCTGTCACTCACAATCAAAGGCAATTACTTTTGCACAGTGCACAAAAACACTGTGATGTCAGACACATTCACACTCACTTTGTGATCTGCGTAAATAAATCACATGACTGATGATATGTGCCATGGTGATCCATAAATATGATCACCAGTTTATTTAATTATTATTAACCCAACAAAACAAATAAACAAACACATGATGCTGATGCTACACACACGAGTCAAGGTGCAGGAAAACTGCTCACGGGAACGCTGCACACTCATAGCTCTGTTTCCCTCTCTTTGAGTAGTTCTCAGACAGCTCTTGATCTGATAATGTGTAGCTTGCTCATCAGCTCAGAAGAAAAAAAAAAAACCGCAACGCAACATCGCACAGTAGTTGCTCTGCCCACAGCGGCAAAGTCTTACACTTTCATATTCAACACAGCTTCTCCATCATGTACTTTTAGATGTTTCATACAGGGTTCAGCATATTAGTTGTTTTCACAGGTGTGCTGTATATCTCAACAATGGTTCATAATAAGACGACAGTCTTCCACACAGGTCAAGTGCCTCTATGCACTTCATTAGTTTAAATATTTATCTATATCACTTCACCTTACATGTCATTGTACTGAATTTGAGCAACCACAAGCGTAATGTAGATTACTTTTAACAACTATCCACCTCAATTACGTCTATGGTCTGGCACACAGGCTGAAGAGTTAACGTTTTGTGTCAGCAAGGGGTGGGGGGACAGCCACCCACCAGAGCATAGCTGCTGATGTGGGCTGGCCTTCTCCACACGCTCTTCAAGGCTGGTGTGTTTTCTGAAAACTTCTTAACATCTTAATCTCTTCCATTTATAAGTCTGCGATTAACCGCACGGCTCAGGTCCGCGTGAAACCCGCGTGACCGCGCTTGCGTGAACCCGCGCAGCTGTGGAGCCGTCGCTCCCTCTCTTTTTTACATAAATACTTTGTGCTGCCAGGAGCAAAGTCCAGCACAAACGTCTGTCTCCCTCCGACTCACTCTTGGTTGCTTAGAAACCCATGATAACAACAACAGTCGGTGTCACAGACCACATGTTCTGCTCCGCACACACCCACACAACAACAACAACGACGACGACAACAAAAACAACACAAAATAGGCCTATCGTCCAGCACAGTCTGGACCCCGCGGAACTTCTCAACGCCCCACAAAGTGGCGGAGAACTCACCTCTCGCCACACAAAGTAGCGAGGAACCTCTTGCTCCACAAAGTAGCAAGGAACCCGGGTATCGCTCCACAAAGTAGCGAACTTCTCAACGCCTCACACAGTGGCGGAGACTGCACAACGACACGGTTATAGAGTCGGCCTCTTTAAACTTACTTGGCATTGCTTAGAGTGTAATATCAGCCCGAATCCCGCCGACCGTCATTCATCGAGGAGAAAAGACAGACCGCGAATCCACAGGAACTTCCTGGCTGACGTCAGTCTTTCAGCGTGCCTCTCCTCCCCTCGGTGAATGCGATTCCAGGGCTCCGGCATCGAAGGACCAATTAATGATAGGTTTGTAGCTTGAACCCATCCGCTGGAACGTTGAAGACAATATAATTACACTGCTAAGCAAGACACAAATAGGCAAAGTTCTTCATGTTACTCGTGCACGGGAGAGACCGGACAGAGCGCCGTCCCTTCGCTTGACCCCAGTCGCTCTCGTCCGTCCTCCCGTACCACTGTCCTTTTATTGAGGTTACATGAATATGCATAGGTTCATTAACATACGACGTCTACATACAAACAAAGAGTACCTTGCCTGTGTGTGTGTGTGTGTGTGTTGCTGATCAAAGGGTCAAACATCCTTGGTCAGGAAGAGGGTAGACTAGACCCCCCCCCCCGGTGAGGAAGTCCAGCAGTTCATCTAAACAGAAAAGCACTTAGACTAGAACAGACGTAGCTACGTTAATCCTACCATAAAACAATTAAGACAAGGTACGAACTTTCCCATGCTCCCAGGATATAGGTGTGCATTCTAGTGTGGAATACACACCAAGCCTCTGTAGCCTGTTAAAGATCACACAACTTATCACTACACAATTGATTATACACCTCTAAGCATCTATGGTTAAATATTTCTAAGCATAAATGACAATCAACAATACAAACTCTAACACACTTTACTGGGTGCAACTCATCACATCATTACTCTGAGCCTAAAATATGCAGCAAGCAGTGTCTGCTAAAAGTAAAAATAATAATAATCACAAAAAAATCCCCCTCTTTGCACGTCACATTCGCTAAAACCTCCAGTGTTTCAAAAATATCAGTGAGGCTCTAATAGTGTCTATCCCTTTATATTTGGAGATATTGCTATATGCTCATCATGCACATAGCAGGGGTCTTAAAGGACTTGGCTGGAAAATCTTCAGTCCCCCCTGATAACAATAATCTGAACAGACTACAGCTACTGGAGCAAATAAACAATTAACCTCGACAGTCAAGCACAAGACCATGCAGTCCCATCTGTTCTCAGAGTATCATCATCTTCTCTCACTTCTCTGCTTTTCCTTTTGTTTTTTGTTCTGCCCAGTAAAATGAACAAGTTCCAGCTTTTGAAATTAATTTTCTGAGTGAATAAATTTAATTTCTTCACCCAATTATAAAGAACAGTGCTCATATATCCACACAGGCTTTGACATGAGTGATGTTAATACTAGATGAAGGTCCTCTTCGTGTCTTTACTACATTTTTTTTGAAGTGCACCAACTTTGTTATAGTTGTCCATAAACTTGCATTGATTAGGATTTATTAATATTTCCAGTTATTATTGTTTATAGCAACAAGCATCTCAGCTGAGTCAGAATCTGGCCAGGTTAGAGGGGAAGAATAGAGGCGACTTTACCCAGGTTTGACTAAAAATGGAAAGAACTGCTGTGGTAGCTCGACTTTCTATTAAGTGGCATCACAGGCTCACAGGTTGCCAGGTTAATAATTTCCATTTTAGACCTCTTGTTTAGTAATATTTGGCAAGCAAAAATGCATCAACATAATGAGCTAAGATGAATATTAAACATTTTTATTGACATTATTTTAGCATGCCAACATTAGCTAAACGTTCTACTGTACTATATATATAGCCTCACAGAGCTGCTAGCGTGGTTGTAAACTCTTAAAGATTTTTTTTTTGACCAACAAGACAAAGTTTTATTCACTTCAGCCAACCCACAGAGCTCAACAGTGCTGTCATATAGTTAGAAAACTAATTTTGAGTGAAGTGTGATTAATATTTTGATGTGATTTTGCAGCTGTTAAACAGAAAAGTGTAGTTAGTGTAGTTTTTATTGCTACTTGAGAAATTTAACATGTCCTATATAAGTATACTGGAAATGCTGCCAGAATCTCAATTAAATATTTAATGAATCAATGATTAGCATACCTAATTAATTGTGATTTTCTTTTCCACACATAAATTAATAAATAAATGTTTTGACAGTTTTGTTTGTGTCTACCTAATCTGAATGTTAAAACAAAAATGATGCATTTTTACAGAGGAAGAGAAGTGTTTCTAAACAGCTGCCTGGAGCATGACTGATGCATATCCAAATGAGCTGCCTGATTATGAAGACCGTGATCCTTGTAGTTATAACTGTAGTGGCATTAGCTTGAGGGTCTTTTGCAGAGTGGATGTGTTGCAGCTTAGAGGAAATACACAACATTAAAAACAATGGCCCATATTCTGTCCTCAAAAGAAATATTAACGCAAGTCTTTATATAAACTCACCAGCCATTTCATTAGGTACACCTTGCAAGTTGGACCTCCTTTTGAGGTGAGAACTGGCTTAATTCTTGGTGGCACAGATTCAACAAGATGGTGGAAACGGTGCATACTGACGTGACAGTACCACACAGTTGTTGCACATTCATGATGTGAGCTCCACCGCATCCAAAAGGAACAATACTGAGTTAGAAACCAGTTTGACACAATTTGAGCTTCGTGATAGCAGATTATCCTGCTGAAAGCAGCCATCCGAATATGGGTCCACGATATTAAGAGGTTAAAAATGGACCAACAAAATAGCCCCCACACTAGTCCATCACAACAACCAGCCTGAGCCACTGATACAAGACAGGATGGATCCTTGTTGTTTACACCAAATCATGACCCTGCCATTCAAATGTCAGCAACAACTGAGACTCACCAGACCAGACCAGACAATGTTTTTCACAATCTTCAGTTATCCCGTTTTGGTAAGCTCATGCCAATTTTAGCCTCAGTTATGCAGTTGTAACCTGGACGTGTGTCCCTCTATCTATAAAGAGAAGATCTATACTGCTCGCCCAAGTGCAATGTCTACAATATCCGAATCTAGGTTTGGGAAGGAGATTGGCGGTAGCAACTCTGTAAGAGCAATGAGACTTCCAACCCACATAACACGCACGACCACAGGTTTATGAAACAAAGTTTGCTTTATATATTTCCTTTTGGATCAGTTCCCTTTGCTCATCCTCAATGTAGGGATACCTTCAAATGCAGTAACCATCTCAAATGCATCACAAAAATAATTGAAACAATCAAAATAGATGTAAGACAAGAAACACAATATTTCAACACCCCAAAGAAAAGGAAAAAGAAAAGAAAATAGCACGTGAGTGTCCAGTTCCTTATGGTGTCAGTTTATTCAGTTACCCACTGTCCTGGGTTAAGAACTGAAAACGACCTGAATCTCAGGCGGAGAAAAAGTAGCAAAGAAAATGATAAGGTATCTCTCAGGTGGGCTTCCTTTTGTTTTTTTCCCTACCGCCCTCCTGGTACGGCAGGCATCAACGTGTCGGCGTCCTGACACAGAGAAGGCCTCCACAGCAGCAACAGTGTCTTAGACCCACGATACCAGCTCCTCACTTGGCACCCATGGAACTGTACCTCAAAAAAAAAACCAGTCTGCACACAAATACGCAGAATGTTAGATGTCCACATTCCTTAAATGTCCTTGTTCCTAATGTCCTTGGTTCTTTTGAAATATTAAAATAAATCTGCATCTTGTGACACATTAAAAGTAAATACACCGTATTACTGTGCATCACCCGCAGTTACAGTAACAGCACAGCTATTGCACGTGAACTGCGCATAACCACTTAGCTGGCCGCGGCTGAACTAGCAGGCCCAAGAAAGTAAAAACATTAGACACTCATAATAAACAAAACTGTCACAACATTGCAATACTATGAAAACACATCTTAAACATCATTAAACACATTTACTACTATTCTGACTGGTTAGTTATTTTTTCCAGTGCATTGAACTGCAATAGCGGTGCTAAGTGAGCTAGGCTAACTCACCAGAATAGTTCAAAAAGTTCAAAGAAATACTCCGGCTCCTTTCAGGTAGGTACCCGTCTGTGGTTCACCGCTAACGACAGCTCTCTCACAAATGTTAATTAAACCTCTTTCCTCTCTTTCAACTGGAAAAAACCGTGCTCCGCGGCAGCATGGAGTTTTTCCTTGCCGTCCTTTTTCCTCTACACCACACCTTCACGCGCACGGAGCCGCAGACGGTGCCTTCAGGGCAAGCCCGGAAATTAAACTATCAGACAAGGACTACGATGCATTCAAAGAACCCTGTACTTCTGATTGCTGTAAATCTTACCAGGGTTACACAGTCTTACCTGCCAGGAGTTGCACCTGATGCGGCTATCTGCTCCTGCAGGCCACCTGCTCAAGAACCGGTGCTCCCTGGATATTTACCTTTTTTTTTTTTTTTTAACTATTCTTTGTAAACCAGACTAATCCCAGTCAATCGGCATTTCTAAGATAGCCAGACCAAGCAGTCTAACACAAACAGCCATACTACATCTAAAATCACTTAAATAACCTTCATTCCCCATTCTGTTGTTCAGTTTGAACACTTGAACATCAGGTTGTCTCGACCATGTCTACATTTGCGTTAATGAGCGGTTGTACAGATGTACCTAAGGAACTGGCTGTGAGTCTAGAATGTGAATAATTTTAATAAGAGCAAAGAGTTTTTGAAAGAAAATACCAGTGAAGGAACTGTTTCACTTTCAGCTTGGTTGAAAAAGTTTGCTAGTCGCTCAAGAAAAAAAAAAAAAAAGCTGTAATCTCTATATTGTTTCCAAGTGATCGCCATCATGGTGAATTTCTTCACTGATGGGGCCTTCGGTATGCTCGTCAAGTGGCACCACAGCTGTTTGATCTACACAGCGAGATAAAACAGATGCAGTTCCAATTATGCTTTTATGGAATTTCCAAAACGGCACTCAAAAGACATTTCAGTCTTTCATCCTCAACAGGTAAATTCAGACATTCTCCGCGTTTTAGTATGATTTGCAATTCATGTCGTCCTCTACAAGTAAGGCACAATCAGGCAAGAATAACCCAGCACTGATACGAAGCAACCACAGCAGTCTTACCATTTATTTCAATCATACTTTGTAGGTGGAGAAAGCCATGCATTTTTTATTCACCTCACATGTTCAACCAAATAATACTGGGAGCGTCAAAGTTCATTTAACATTGATTCAAAGAGTGGATAGTTAAAAGTGATGTGGTTTACACTGTGTGGTACTGGGGCACGGCAGCAGGAAATTCTGTGTTGACAAAGTGTGAGGAACTGCTGCAACAGTAGGGCAGGCAGGAAATTTCTTTGTGCCAGCTGCTAGGGTAATTAGTTCCTCGCTGAATTATGCATCAACAGAAGTGTCAAGCAGTGTTAGAATCAGGCAGGTACAGAAAGAGTGGATAGAGAAGAGGTGTCACAAAAACCTCATGAAACCTTGCATACCAGCAACCAATCATGTCAGACTGGACGGCCTGGAAAAGGAGTAACAGAGCAATAGTAGCACCCATGTGAAGATTTAGTGAAATGCATTTTCTCTCAGTCTGAGCAATAAAAATCATTAAACTTCAACTGGAAATGAAATTCATTTTTCATCATTCAGTTGGGACAGTTGAAGCTGTTGAAGGAAATCTACATAGTTTTCTTCAAACAGCTCACCAAGTGAAACTTATCTAGTCACGATGAAAGGAGAAGTGGTCTTTGGAAAATGATCAGAAATACTTCACAAACCATCGGAGGATATTATGGTAGCTATATCCATCTTTTATAGTGTGTGTTAGCCACACTAGGGGAACTAGACTAAATTTATTGCAACTGTGTGCACTGAAGTCTTGTTGTCTTTTAATGGTTACTTCAAAGATAGGGACCAGGGTTCTGACAGCTCGTGGTTAGTTGCCATCTAAAATGGCAATAAAACTGCAATAAGACCAAGTCAGTCTGCTATCACTCTGCAATCGAAAGAAGTCAAGTTTGAAATTATACACAGTCAGTTTGTGATATTACAGCAATGAACAAAAAGTCAAAAGTTCCTCCACAAATAGCGATGGATTTGTTGCAGGACAGCAATTTGACTGAAAAAGTTACATAGGTGCTTTTATTTAGGAACATAACCAGAATTCAACGAGATGAATCACAGATGAGATTCATTGCAACATGGTAGCAATCTGCTAATGTTCATCAATTACGTGGCACTTATTTGCAAACCTGTGGCAGTCTGTCTGAGAGTGGTTGCAGTCAGTCTGAGATGGACCACAGCTGTTTATAGACCAGTCGCTTTGCGTGTGGCAACCTTTTTAAATTATCTTGTAATTAAAAAGTTTGAAGATTTTTTGACACTCAAACTCTGGACGACTAGTTGGTCACTGCAATTTCTTCTATGTATTGTACACTACTCTTTACTATTCTTAAGAGTAATGCAGCACTCTAGATTACTTCATTACTCTCTGGAGACAGTTTTTTTTTACACTTCTTGTTACAGTACTTCAGTGTTTCTCCCTAACATGACCTCACAAAGTTTCCAGTTAACAATACAACATTTAGGTTACAGAGCCACGTGCCAATACAAATCCCGATCCTAATGAGGACATCTGCAAGTGATTCTTTTAGTGTTGAAGTAAAGCAAAGCTGACAACATAACGAAAAGTGTAACACCAGCCCAAAGACACTTGACAGTGATGGTATCGGAGAAACATGTGCAGGGCCGCAATGCTACATGTCTGACTGCTCATCACTGCCTTTTTTTTTTCTGTAGAAGATCAGGTTCTAACTGATGGGCTCAGCTTGGCATAAAATCACCTTCATCATCACTCCAGGTTTCTTGCAAGCGTTGTGTTAGCATGCTCCCTGTGCAGATGCTTACAAAGAGCCGATGTTGTGCTTAGCAGTATAATGCAGTTGTTTCTGTCGTAGAAGCAGCTTGCACATTACTTTTCAAAAGTCGTAGATCCCGCCACTGCTGTCAGCTGATCGGAGCGCAAGTGCGCTATCTTTGTCTTTGTTTTCATTATATCCACCCTGCATGCAGCTAACTGAACTTTCATCATGCAAGAAACTTCTTAAATGAAGAAACATTACTAAGAAATGTAATGTTGTTACAGTAACACATTACACATATTGTGCATGTTACACTCAACATTGGTCACTAAACGTGAAAAATTCAATGCAATCACAACGAGGTAGCCAGTCTACTTTTAATCAATGGTGACTGAGTAATTAATATACCAAATGATATTTGCACATGCTGCTGCTATTTAGTTATTTAGCTAGTCAATGATATTAGCAATGCATTTTTTTCCTGTTGTGAATATTTGTTTGGTTTCTTGTTCAAAAAGCCCACATGTGTGTTAGGACATATTTACATCTGGACTTCCTTTCCTGAAACTAAACAATATAACAGGGTATTATAGGACAAAAGATCCACAGATCAGATTGGCAGCTATCACTAATTTCAAGTGGATTTTTCCAGTGAACATTTTCAATTATCTTCAGCCTCTTCTCTCTCTGGGTTACATTTTGGCTTCACAATGAGTTGTTATTCAAATCCAGAAGTAATGTGCAAAAATATGTCCAGTTTTACCTTTTTGTATGAGAAATGGAGGCATGTACAAATAACTGCAGAATCATTTCAGTTACCACAGAATTCTAGGTGCATACAAATTGATGAAAACGAATATTTACTTAATGTATTTATTTAATTTGGTTTCTTTGAAGGCAAAACTCTGGCACAAAAAAACTAATAGATGAATAAAACTCTGAACATGGAGTTATATTCTCAGTGGGGTCATGTCCTGTCAAAACCTCTGTGCCTTCTGTCAGAAACTAAGCTATGGCTCTCTGAACAAGCTGCACTGCAACTGTGTAAGTGTCAGTCACCTTGGGCTGGGATGCATTGGAAATCACAGAAGTGTGAATAGGAGGAGTCTCCCTTTGGCACAGAACACAGATGGCACAACATTAGAGCGCGCTTTGTGCATAGCCTTCTTATTCATTTTCCTTTTTTCCTTTTTTTTCTCCCCGTGAACATCTGATGTTAACATTTAAAGCCTTAAAACACATCAAATCAAATTAATAATCCCACTCAACAGGATTATGTCTTAAGGTTTTATCACAAACAGCAGGAACAAATTGCTCAGTGCAACATCCATTCTGTGCTATCACATCCTATTGCTTGCTATACCATAGTACCAGGGTCTCTTTGCAGCCTAGTAATGTGTCTGCTGAAGTGGAGAGGAGTGATTGAATGGGATAACCTCAAAACTCAAGGACTGGGACTGCTATTAGCTGCTATACTCTCAGAGGAGAGGCATTTCAGTCACTGTCTGCTGAGTTTTTTCCTCAGAGCCAATACACAGACACTGACATGTGAATAGAAAGCACAGGCCCAGACACAATCAACATCGAACAAGCAATAGACAACAAATACTGAATAGATATCAGCACAAAAAGAAATGTCTAACAAACACTGAATAAGCATGAGCAGCCCCCCTCTCTGTTTGCTCCCAGTGGGTCATGCTTGTTGATCTAAAGCTAACCAGATCTGAGTTTAGGATAAATATATTCATGATTTCATTTCCATGCATGCTTCCAATTTAAACGCATTAAATATTTAAAGTATCCATGCAGTATCTGGATATGTGACGTGTCAGTAATATTGAACTCTAACCTGGACTTTCTCGATATGAAATACTGAGACACGGTTACTCGTTCACAGCGCAGGATCTGAAATAACACACAGTACAGTATTGGCTTGGGATTGAACCAGACATCCATCACTTATTCAGCTGGTGACCTTTTTTTTTCAGCTACTTGGCCACGATCAGCGACCGGCTGATTGAATTAGCCTTCTGTAAAACATAAACTATACAGAATGTGGATTATGAAACAAAATATAATATTTTATAGGATCTTAATATATCTGGACTTCTTGTATCACTAAAAGTAGATAGTAATCTGCCATTTCTCTGCCAATCAGTGTAGAAACTCTATTACAGCATCTTCTATTTTCCCTGTAGAAATTTCAGTAAATATAACTGTTGTGAAAGATTAATTACCTCCAACTCCAGCAAGATCAGCACTGATTTATTTGCCACCTTTTGACATGCATATTGTAATGTAACTTAGTGTGGCACAGTGGTGTGAAAATCCCCACTGTCACCTTGAATTTAGAGATACAGTAAGAGACACAGATCTTAAAATGCTAAGTGTTACAGTGAGTATACTCAAATCTATTTATTGTAAAATTTGCTTGAGCAACAGAAGCTCCTTTAACCTGATGAGGAAAATATAAAAATGTGAAAAAAGAGTTACACATTACAGTTTGTAAAATTTGAATGGCAGGTCGGACTTTTAATTAACAGTAAGCCAGAACTGGACAAGGAAATTATTGCAATCATTGCATGTCTAGATTGCACAGGGCCCAAGCCCCTGGTTTGTGAGGAGTGAGGAATCTGCGAAACTTCATCACCGGCTCAAGTGATCATCTCTCAAAAAAGATTATCTACCATATTTGAATGATTTGTCTTTTCAGTTGTGAGTGATGTTTGATTGTTTCTGTCATTGATTTTGAAACCAAACTCTATCTTAACTTGCAGAAGGTGTTTTAGTAGCTTGCACTTCACAGCACAAGCTCCAGTCTCCGGTGTGTTTATTATGCCTCACCATTCATCTTTATCACGTCTGTAATTTTCGGATGTCATACTTTTCCACTGAATAATTGTTGCCAGTAAAGTATTCCAAGCAGCAATTTTATTTCAATTTGGCAAACCGCATTGTTAATGTACTATTTAACTTAGTTTGAATGTTGACGTTAGTCCTGCAAATGGAGTGTGTTTGTAAGTAGAAATGGATTGGTAGGCAAAGTAAAGAGTTTCTGTGTGTGTAATATTTACAGCAGGAATAAGGTATAAATTCCAGCTAAACATAAACACTATCACTTGGTCACTTGAACTGGGTCTTGTTTGTGTCATGAACCATGTAAGACAGTGCATACTTAACTTTAATCGTTACACCGGGTCCTGAGGAGTGCAGATTTTGCATAACGTGGATTTCGTGCCATCAACCACTGCCATTAGTTTCGGCTGTACCTTGGTAATGTGTCTGAGGGCAGCTTTTGAGCTGAGGCTGCTCTGCTGTGCATGGTAAGTTCAAAGAGGTGAGTGTAATGTAGTTGATGCCACTACAGTTTGGCGGTAAAAACTCACTCGAGATTGAGATTTCCTGACATCTGAAATGGATCATTTTCATGAGGAAGCTCCAACACATACAACATAATGTGCACTATTTTTTCAGACCTAAAATAGAAAATGCAATAATGCATTTAATGTAATGTAAGTGCTCTTGTGTTTTATCTCTCTGTTACTATTCAGTATGTTCTTTGTCAGTGATGGTGAATTTAACATGTGATTTTTTTTATGTAGCTTCTGCCTCTTACCATAGCTTCCCTTATTTTATAGCTTCTATAAAGTAGCTAGAATTTAAGATAAAACTGCATTTAGTTTGTGTGTGTTAAATTTTGATTAATAATATTAATATTTTTCAAAAGCAATGAAAAAAGATATATACAGTACTGTACAGAGGTCTGGAACCACCCCTCAATTACTTATTTTTTTATTTCCAAGGAGCTAAACTGTCTTGTAATTTTTTAATATAGTCTTGAGCCAGAGTTGTCCAGGCTTTCTGAAGGTTTTTCAAAGGTTTCTGGGTACTGGCTGCTTTTTCACTCTGTCAGATACAGGTCCAGTCTGTAACAATGTACCAATTTTAAATTGCACCTTCAGGAACTTTGTCATTAGCAGCCTGTTTTAAAACACAAAATCTGAACTCAATTCTTCAGCGGAATCTTTGAAAAATACCAAAGACACAAGTCTGGAAGGAATAAAATAGTATTTTTGTACAAACAAGGTGACTCCAAAAGAGCTATTAGCCAAAAAGTGGCCAGCCTAGAAAACTCCAGAGCAGATAAACAGTATCTGAAAGTCAAGTCCTTAAGTAATAGGAAAAAAAATCAAGTCAACCTGTCACAGGACCTGAGAGATGTACCTTACCCTTCAGTGGATTCATCTGCTGTTCCCCAAAACCTCATCACAAATGGTCTCATTGGAGGGGTAGCTGTTAAGAAGATGAAGCTATTCTTAAGGAAGGGGAAAAGGGGGAAAAGGCTGAGATATGTCAAGAAGTGGACAGAAAATCAGTGGCAACAAGTCTTATGCAGTGATGAATCCAAATTAGATCAGAGAGTGTCTTCAAGGATCTGTGAAACACGCTGGTCACGGTTGGTGCTGCATTTCAGCCGGTGGTGTAAGGGTCAAAAACTGACTGAATTATTAATGCAGAAAAATAACATCAGATTTTGATCGACCATGTAACACCATCTGGAAAGCGCATTATTGAAGCAGTGTGGGATCACCGTGACAGAACAGAATAAAAGGCAGCCAACATCCAAAGAAGAGCTTTGAATGTCCTTCAGGAAGCACAGCGAACTATTCCTGAAGACTACTTAAAGAAGTTACAAGAAAACTTGTCTGAGAGAGTTCATGCCGTGTTCAAGAACGTTGACTTTCAAGTTAATCAGAATTGTACTAACTCTGCCTTATACACTGCATATCCATTTATCTTTGCACGTTTTTCAATAAGTCATTGAACCTATTTCCTGTTTTTCTAGCAAAATATAAAGCAGCAGTGGGTCAGGACTTTTGTATAGTACTGCATATTTAACCAACAGATGTAATTGTGTCACCCAAACTATGTTATTATATTTGTATTCTGCCCTGTGCAAAACTGATTCTTTTTTATCTCCACAGTTCCATATTATAACAGGACACAGTAGGGGTAACCTTTGGCAGCTATCAGCCACAATAGAGCTCTTTGCCATTTAACAGACGTGTAAACCAGATTACCTGATCATTTAGTCTTCATTGGACAGCCAGTCTGGCTTCTACTGTGTGCTCCTGTAGAGATCTCATTCTGTAAGTGTTAGCGCTGGGACAAAGTCCCAGAAAGACCTGAACGCCAGTGTTAATCTCTGCCTGGGCCCACAGCCCATCACTGGGGCCTGTAATCTAGCTGCGGTGATGTTGTTATCTTTACTGGAGAGTACTCAGCTGCGGCTATTGGCTTGTGTGTGCCGAGCCACTACAGGCTCCTTTTGCAGCTTTCTCCTCTGTTTGCTCTTTGCGAGTCCTTTGCACTTTATTTTAGTTCTATCATTTCCACCTTCATTTTCCAGTCAACATTTCCTGTATATATGTTTAAGTAAGCCAAAACAGCTTAGCCAGAGTGATTGGGGGGGAGGGGGGTAGCTGAAATGAAGAACAACTTTTACAACAAGTTTTGGTATAAAAATGTAGTTTTGTTCTCTACTGTCTAGTAATGATTAACAGTTCTATTTAAAACCAAACCCAAACATTCTGATAGGTTTTCAAACTTCAGTCAGGTAATCTCTGACACTTCAGGGATTTGGGAGAGTGATGATGCCAATCCAGCTCATCCAGACATCTCTGTGACTGAATATAGACCCAAAGGTCAAAGGGATGTTGCTTTTTTGTTTTGTTTTTAGTCTTTTTCACCTTTCTCATCAGACAAGGGATTCTCCATCATCAGCAGAGAGCCATTAAGGTGTCTCTTGCTTAATGGACTTGTCGGGAATCCATAGACAGGCTGAAGATAAATGGTAAATACTAAAAATGAAGATGGTTAGGTGTTGGAAGATGGCGCAGGAGGGTAGGGGGTTGTCCTGAGTCCACATTGATTCGCTTGTCAAATAGTGGAGTCTAATCTCCTCTCCAACAACAAATTACTTCCACATCATCACTTCCATCAAAGCAATACTGAGCACATAAAAGAATGTCATATGCTGCATACTTGTTACTATGTACTTTAAAATATATAATACCTGAACGACATGTAGTAAAAGGCTAAGATTCAAGGCCATTAAACCAATGCCTGCACAGGTTTATGAATGAATGAGAAAGCAGAATAATAGCAGCAATACCAGCTGCCCAACACGGGCTGTTTCTCTTCTCTATTACATTTGAATAGATAAACCACTTCTCAGAAGATGTGGGAATCTCTTTTTGCTCCATGTAAAATGAATTAATGATTTGTTTGGAGTCTATACTGTGCTGCTGTGAAAAATCTTTAAAGCATGCTTATTTGATTTAAAAACAACTCCAAGGATGTATGTGAGAAGATAAGGGAGTACGGCTTGGCAATGGCTTTTTATGACACTTACGGTCATCTGTGTAGTCGGTTAAGGCACAGAAATCAATATAGCATGCATGAAATGACATTATTGCACTGAAATTTTGGATTTGCCTAGTCTATTACCTACAACTCCTATTTGAGGAACTCAGTGGCATTAGTATACACAGCTGCAAACTCTCTCCTCTATTCTGCTCTGTCTGCACACAGCATACTAGTGTGCATTTCAACAGGCTTTGCAATCTCATCTCCATTCATCTCTAACTCATCTCTGTTGAGACATGGTCAGTCTGTAATCTCATTTGATCATCTACAAATTCATTACACCCCCTTGCATTGGATCAAATATAGTGGATATAAGAGTACAAGATACAAGCGTATACTGTCAGACAACTAGCTACTGTCCAAAAGCAAGGTGTCAAACCCGCTTTGCTGCCACACTTCACAACAACTATCAAACATATGTTAATTAACAGAATTGGACGGTACAAAAGAGCACGCGCTGCTGTCTCACTTGGCAACGTTACAAAACATTTCTAGCATTTGCTTATGCGGTGTGCCACATTTCTCTAAAGCAAGGTTAGGTTGCCGTACATGTTGTTTTATGTCAGCTGCCAAATATAAGAAGTTAACAGCTTTTTAGTATCATCTGAATAACCTGGCTTCTCGCTCTCTCTCGTCTTTTTTGTTGTTGTCTGTTTGTTTAAAAGCTAAGCCTCACAGTAAGTGTCATTTTATTTTCTTCATTTGCAACATAATTTGGATGTTTACCACTTTAACAGCCTGGTGAATTAATAATGGTTTGGTATTCCTTCCCCCCCCCCCCTATTTCATCTCATTTTTAGTTAACAGCTTTTTTTCTGTATTTGAGCCTGTGTCACAGGCTTATAGTTCAAGCATAAATGGACCCAGCAGAGGCATAAAACTCAGAGTACTGTTCAGGTGGAAGACAGATATTAGCAAACAGAGAAGATAATGGCTGAACTTACCACCACGGTTCAGCAGCTTCTTGCCACCCATCATATACCCAGAACAGTAGATTGTCATTCTTTCTTTCTGTGTCTCACAGTTTCATGTCAGAGGTCAAAGTCTAGTCACCACATCTCCATCACATGTGGCTGCAAATGTGCTATTCAAGTCTGTATAAAGCAGTACTATATGCATTCTGAGTTTGTCATATCAGCTCATACTGACTGCATTGAGTAGGGAAATGGATGAGAAATAGTCCTAAGCAAACAGTAGACAAGGGAGACATCACAACATACACTGATAAGTCAATTTTGTTGTTGTTTTTCTGCTTCTCTGGTGCAGTAAGTGTGGAACACTTCTCAGAAACTTGCCCACAACACGAGTGGATGGGTTTTGGTTATTTAACAGGTCTGTGAGTGAAGCTAAATATTACCTTTAACAATTAGGACTGCCTATTTTTCACTCTTTTATATGCCCTCTGCGTGGATAGCTGATTCTTTCTGTACTCCTTCCTTGCTGAAGAAGTGTAAGTTATTATTACTTCTTTAGTTATGTTTACCATTAGCTGACAAAGATGAGGAATTTTTTAGAGCCTTTCATTGAGTAAAAGCAGTAAAACACAGCAGTAAAATTAAACTACCTCACTACACATCAACTGTATCTGTTTTTCAAATTGTACATAGTCCATCAGTATGATATGGATTCATATTACTGCTGCAGACATTACAAGGTTGTACTTTATATTCTGTTTAATGCCCAGCATCACATTCTCTGAAGTCATATGTTTGTAGTGGCAATCTCGTGACAGCTGCGTATCTCAGAATAAACAGCTGTTAATGAGTTTAGGAAAAAGGGTCTACACTTTGATTTAAAAAATAGAAATTAAAAAGAATTTTTCAAATACATTAAAAACAAAAAAATCAAAGTTGAATTAAAATACTGGAGCACTGTGTGCCATGGTTAATATGGTTAGTATCTACTGGGGATTAAAATATTGATAAAAAAAAAGGTGAAATGTTTGTGAAATTGCTTCCTGAACTTGGTACAGTCATTCATTCAAGTGGTTTTTCATACATGCTAATCTGAAACTACTGGCTGATTTAACATCCCCTCTTCATCATCAAGGCTTTCCGTGCTAACTTGTCGAAGGAGTTATTAAAAGTGCTGCAGAAGCTCGTTACTAAAAAAAATCTGTTAAGAACATGAATGACAAAGAGCTTGTTTAATTGCTAATACTAGGTCAGTTAATACTGCGCCACAAATGTGCAGATGGTAACTGATCTCAGAGTAGCAAAAGCAGACCCAGTTGCAGATTGTCAAGCATGCTATTCTCCCATTAATCTCCCATCAAAAACCAGAGAATTATCTACAATGCACATGTGCAAACAACCAGAAAAGTTGTTGGCCTCTCAGCACATGACCCATGGAACTGACCTACAAGACCTACAATCCTACAACCTACACAAGTAACTTATTGGACTGTTTAAGATGGATGAGATAGGTCACTTTGGCTTAAATAGTCTATTTTTAGATTTTACTGGACAAGCAGTGCTTTCCTTGCTTGCACTAATGGAATGCTGCTACAATCTGCATATGTTAACTCCTCATCATAAATTTATTGATGCATGTCAGACACAGCTCCTGTGGACTAAGTTGTCAACTACGCTTATTAATGGTTATACTGTCAGTGTGGGTATAACATGCTCTTGGTGTCAGTGGGACAGAGATAGTCAGTTCAGCTCCTATTCAGATTTCTTTTAGAGGCAGTCTTTTCCAAATCCTCTATTTGTGAGCCTTGATTTGAGCCTAAGTCATATAGGAATGTCATGCCCCACTTTGACTAATTTTGCATTGTAATTTTAAGTTTTTAATAATATGAGATGTTGACATATCGTTTCAGGTTTACGAAAAACAAGGGCACTGTAGCACTACACACTCGTTCAAATCTATACACTCACGGCAAGCTATAATTTAAAATCCTTCATGGAGGATTGTGCATGGGTAAAGTTAGAAAGAAACCTCACAGGGGTCACCAAGTCATTCAGGGTGAGAACTGGCTCTAGGGTTAAGTCACACTGGGTCAGAGATACTATACTAAAAGTCTCTGCAAAACAGAGATCATTAGTTAATTTCCAGCTTCATGTGTAGACATCTTCAGCCAGCAACTCCAGCTTGCACACTGGGAAAATGCAAATGTGTGCCTCTTAGCTTGTAAGGGCACTTGGAAGAAATATGAGATGGTCTGTTTGTGCTGTAGGTACATTTTAGCTGACGGGCCCAAATGGGCAAAAGCCAAAACCAATCAATAAATGTTCTTTTTCAGATTTCCTACAGTTTCCCTTATGAAAAACTTCACAGACTGGATTCATTTGCAGAGTACCACAAAGTTGAATGTGTGTGCCAGGATGGCTATCATAAATTTTAATTGCTATTGCTGCCAACTTTTAAGGGCCTGAAAGCACAACATCTACAGTAGATGATTATTGTGTAGGATAACAATGTTCCCACTAACTACCAATTCTAACCACATTGTCTCAAGCTGACAGGACAATACTTTGACCTCAAAAGCTTTGTCGGCAAGTTTTCACCCTGTTGGAATCTGATAACGTACATTGGTTGGAATTTCAAGGAGTCTAATCTGTGTCTTTAAGAAATGACCATAGTTTTGACTTTGTATTAGAAATATAGCTTCAGTTCTTCTTTTTTCAGCTTCCCTGTTTCCTTTAATACTTGTGCATTACTCATTGCAATACTCACTGTTGGCAGTGATGTCTATCATGATTGCATTGTTATAAATTTGCCTATATGTAAATTTAAATTGGAGAGGGTATGTGAAAATTGTCCTTTTTTCTAAAAGAGAAGAAAACTTTTATTAGTCAGAGACTTGATGTCTAAAATAAACCTAAAATGGGGTCAAAGCAAGTCCAAGTTTCCCTGTAGATCTGTTCCTCTTTGTGACAAATAAAACTAGAGGATGTTCACGCAAATTGTACAGATGGATGCAGCAATGTGCAACTTCTGAAATGGAATATCCTTGTAATTGAAAACATAAGTTATAGCCTTTTTTGCCTTTTCTGAAGCCCGAGAAGCCGTTTCATGGGAGGAATCACACTGGCAAAGATGGGGACATGGCTTTCGAATGTTCTGACTGTTCCAATCTAACAGATTAATGAGTCACACAGACCTATGCCAACTCTGCCCCAAGGAAAGGAGAACACATGATGCTCTATATCAATAAAAAGGACCTTTTTCCCTCATTCCACAGATGAAGCGAGATGGCCTGTGAATGGCTGTTTGCAAAAGGGCAAATTTATATTGAAGGTTAGCTCAGAATCTTTAAGTAAAGCTTGTAGTGGTTTTCCATATGTCACTGACTCATTCACGATTTCCATTTGAGCAAGCAATTTAATGTGTAACACAATAAATCTTTGCCAAAGCTCTTGAGACATTATTGAATTGGGGGAAAATGCAGCAACAACTAAATGTAATCAAACTAAAGAACCAAACATTATCTAGTTATACTGCTACTGTCAAATCTCATGATAACAGTAATAAGTAATTATGTTTCCAATTTTACCATTAATTAGTAATAGCAATGTTTCACTTACATTTCCACAGGCAAATACTGCAGGCCACAGTATCAACTTATTATATTCTTTATAACATAATTAGAATGATTTCAGATAACGCTCAACAGTAATGTTAGTTGGCATATAAAAATGAACTGTAAGTGTACAAGTGCAAGAAGTAATGAGGTAATGTGGAATCGACATTTTCAAAGATGTGCAATTAATGCAACACAATGGATATAAGTAATGGTTACATACATAATCCCTATTTAAAGGTTGTTATGTATTTCTAAATATATTATTCACCCAGTGGTGCTACTATGTCTGATTTAAAACATCTGGTATATCTAGTGGAATTTTGGATGAAATTAAATGGAGCCAAACTTACATGTAAAATTCAAAATAGTTTAAAAAACACCAACCTGTTTTGCCCCTACAGTTATGCTTTCAACATGAAGCTGAATCTTTTGCCTCTAAGCTTAAAGGCTGCACATTTTAATGACCTGAGTTTGAGTTGGGAGTTTGAAAGCTTCTTGTTAACTGTCACAGGCAGACATGTAGGGCATAAAAACATGAATATTTATATATATTGTATGACAACCATGTTTATGTCACTATTTCAAGCTCTCAAATCTCATATACTCTAAATGCCCAAATAACGCCCAAAACATCCAAACAAAGTGGGACGTTCATCCTGCAAACCTCCCATCTATGGCTCTTTAAGTCTAATAGATTAACTATTAACATAAATGAAACACGTTGCTAACTCATGGCTGAGTATTTTTGCTTTGAAACTTCAGTGTACCAATAAATACATGTCTAGACATTCCATGGGAAACTATTGTTGTGGGCAGGGGCTAACTTGTGGAAGCTGGCTATAGGTAAAAGTGTTCATTTGTATTAACACCACATTTTAAACATATTTTGTTTATGTGCAGTATTTTCATTTAATTGAGAGAGTCTCTACTGCTACCTTGAGCCAGCCATATATTTATAGTATCAATTAGGCCAGTAACCACAAGCTAGCGAGACAACACAATAGACCATATAGCAGCAAAAATCAGCTGAAGATTCACAGACAGTAACCCATGTGTTTATTCTGTGTCTCTATTTTACCAGGGATATACAAAGGATTCATCCATTTTTTCAGTTCTAATAGAATACCAACACATTTGCATTGGTTACCTGTGGGTAGGTTACTGATCTGATACAGGTGTTAAATTAATAACCTGAACTCCACACTCAGAAGAAGAAACTGGGCATTTCTTTTACTTGTAAAGCAATATCAGGCTTGACTTAAACATTGCCTTTTGAACTCTGTAAAATATAACAAATGCAAGCAATAGCATCAGTTTACTGATTCTGTAAAATAATAAGAAATCTAATGGAACCAAAATAAAAAAAAGTCAAAACACGTGTTGCGGCCCTAGCAGGGCCTCCTCCTGAAGGTGCCTGTGTGGGCGTGTCCCACCACCTGTTCTGCCTGAGGTGCCACCTTTCCCTGTTACACAGCTGACTCACATCAGTAATGAAAAGTATTTAAGCCCAGGGTAAGGTGAGCTCTGGGCCAGAGTGCCATTAGTGTGGTTACAGCTAGTGAGCTGTGCTTTTGGTGGTTTTCAGCTAGTGAGCTGCATGTCCGTGTTTGCAGCTAGTGAGCTGCTCTCTTTTTGACTTTTGTACTTTATTGACCAACGCCTGAGTTTTGTTTGTTTTCTTAAATGGTGATAGCGGCTTGTCTGTCTCTTTTAGTTGAGCTACTTTAATAAAACTATTTAATTTAACCCTTTTGCCTCCTTGACTCCTTTTTCTGACCCGGACACTTTTTTTTACTTCCCCCTCACCGCCTAGACCCCTCAGGGGAACGTAACTCACGTACAACCCCAAATCCAAAAAAGTTGGGACTCTATATAAAATTCCAGTAAAAACAGATGGAAAATTGATATGTTTTCTTTGTCTAAACTGAAAAAAATGTGCCATTAAAGTAAAAAAATAAGATCATTTTGAATTTGATGGTAGTCTAAAAAACTGGAACAGGGCTGCTTTGCTTTTGTTTTGTTTTTTTGTGTAGCATCTCTTCTTTTAAGAACAGTCGTTATATTCTGGGAACTGAGGAGACTAGCTGCTGGACTTTTGGGAGAGAAATGTCCTGATCTTGTTTGATATAGGATTCCAGCTGCTCATCAGTCTTGGATATATGTTTTCATATTTTTCTTTTCAAGACACACCAAAAGTTTTCAGTTCAGTACTCCTCTACTGCAAAGCCATGCTGCTGTAATAGATGTGATATGCTTAGCATTAGTAGGCTTAGCATTGCATTGCTGAAATATGAACAGTTTTCCCTGAAAAGGACATCATCTGAATGGGAGCATATGTTACTTTAAAACCTGTATTTACCTTTTAGCACAGATAGTGTCTTTGCAGATTTTAACACCAGAGGTACTAAAGCATCCCCATACCACCAGAGATGCAGGATTTCAAACTGAGTATTGATAAGAAGTCAGATTGTCCCTCTCCTCTGTTTTTTAATGTCCTTGTTTATCCAGGTAAAAATCTCACTGAGATTAAAAATCTCATTTCCAACAGAGACCTGGCAAGACAAATTTTGGCATGTCCCTGAGCACATGCAGTGATTTCCATGACAGGGATCATGCCTGTTTTTAATGAAGTCCAACCCAAGAATTCTACTTCTTTTGATCTCATTACGCACAATTTGTGGGCACAGTGTTTGTTGTTGTGTTTTTTGCACTGATGACCCTCTTCCAATCTTTACTTCTCTGTTTGTCTATAGGTCCTCTGTAGGGCCCCAAACATGTTAAACCACAACTCCGTTCATTAGTAAACTCTTTTATATTATTTTACATGAACCATTGTTATAGCTTGGACATTCAATGTGTATACTGGCAACTTCTAGCTCAAATAACTGTTTTCGAGCAGGATTTAAAAAAAAAATAAAAATCTTCAGAGACACCATTATACCTTAATCCAAATGTGCGGTAGGATTTCTCATGTGGCACTAAAAGTTGTCTCATTCTGTACCTCTTTGGAAAGCACTTTCGATAGAAACATCCTGATTGCTCTATTCAGCTGGTGGCAATTTTGCATCTCCTACTGAGAAAAGAGTTCAAACTCTGGTAACACTGAGCCATCAGTTTTTAATAATATTATGAGGCATTCTTTAAGGACTGGAAACCACTCTTGATTCTGCAGGATCTGCCTACTATACAAGTGCTGGCTGGGATTTTATCAGTTTTTTTTTTTTCATCTTAGAGAAAGAAAGGGAGAGAGAAATTTGCATGAGCAGAAATATTAAATACTTAAAAATCAAGAAATCATGGAGGAAAATAGACACATCTTTGCTCTATCTCGTTGCCTCAAAACCTGGATCGAGCGAGCCTTGAGAAAATCATCATTTATTGATGTCTGCTCTGCAAATATATATAAGTCCAGCAAAGATTTGCGTAATGCAAGCATTAAGAATGGGCTATGCCACCACATTAGCCTTACAACGTAAACACAATTCTTCACAGAAATTGTGGGACAAAATAGTTTGGTCTGTTTGGTTGTTTATTACAAGAATAATGAAATTCCATGGATGTCACATGACTGGATGTAATTTTTATGATTTTATCCTGACTTGAAAACAATAAATGGGCTCTGGAGTGCATTAATAGAAACTCTGAAACAACTGTCAGTGTCATCTTTTATCAACATGAACGGACTCATTTTGCCATGCGGGGAGAAAAGTAATTATGACTCTTAATTGAAACTGGCAGTGAATTATAGTGAGGGGAGGGGGTTGAAATGGTTTCCTATGCATGAAGTGGAGAAAATAACTGACTGTGTTATCAGACTTAAATCAGAGCTCCAACAAACCTATATTGAAGACACAGTGTGCATGCTGGCATTCCCACTGGAAAGCATTAAATCAAAGAGAAGGCTTTGGTGATGTGAACTCTCTTAATCTGTGCATTTACATCCCAATTTGAGCAGTAAGTTTTCAGGTAATGCAGGATCAAGATAAGATTTCAAAATCCAGTTGAAAGTGACAAATTTATCAAAATTACTGCATAAGAGTCAAACGAATAACAAACTTTTACAAACAACAAAATGAGGGGGGGGGGTTGTTTGTTTTTTTTTATTAGTAATATTAACATACAAACAAAATACACCATATATTATGGCGATCGTAGCTCAAGAGTTGGGAGTTCGCCTTGTAATCGGAAGGTTGGCGGTTCGAGCCCCGGCTCAGACAGTCTCCGTCGTTGTGTCCTTGGGCAAGACACTTCACCTACCGCCTACTGGTGTTGGCCAGAAGGGCCGATGGCGCGATATGGCAGCCTCGCTTCTGTCAGTCTGCCCCAGGGCAGCTGTGGCTACAACTGTAGCTTGCCTCCACCAGTGTGTGAATGTGAGGGCGAATGGGTGGATGACTGGGTGTGTAAAGCACTTTGGGGGGACTAGTAAAAAGCGCTATACAAATACAGGCCATTTACCATTAAACATTCCTTACATATTAGCAACTTTCATACATAGGAAAAAGAAAATATAAAGATGGGGTCACATAATTTAACAGATTATTAACTCACTAAATCAAAATCTTCCTCAAAGGAAACAAAAAAAACAGCCTTTTTTCTTTTTAACCAACAGGTTTAAATCGTTTTTTTCCAGTAAGCTAGAGTTGGTTTGGTCTTAAAAAAACGACATTTATGTATAAATTGCTTGCACAAGATTAATAACACATTAACACCATAATATGCTTTCTTTTCTTTCATACAAAATGAGTAAAATATCTAAATATCTGTTCGTGTGTGATTTACCCTGAGATCCCAGTAAGTAATAACAGAATTAATGGGCAAGATATTGAGAAGGTACCTCTTTGAAATCAAGCTTAGCTAGGAAGGGGAAAAAATCACCACATTTTAACACAACAAAACAAAAATATAAGATGAATGAAATAGAAGAAATTTAAATTAACCCTCTCAAGGCAGGCGTTGCAGATTTGCAACAAGTAAAAGCTAACAACCTGATTACCCCACATACATATTTTATGAGGTTTTTTTTTTACTCAGAAGTACCACTTCAGGTGTTCTTTTGTGCATTAGCAACAAAAACTTAATTTGAGCCTGAGAGGGTTAAAACGAAAACAAAGATGAATATTATGAGCTTAAATGGTATATACAGGTAGTTTTAGAAGGAGCATCGTCTCTCTGGTTATCAGTTAGGACATGACATGACATCTGTGATTGACAGCTCTGATGTGTCCGCTGACAGACAACACAGCTTGAGGGTATGAAATAAAAGGAGTCTGCCTCTGTAAAAATTTCTGAAGATCACGCGATTCCACCGGGGACTAATCAGACTGAAAAGTCAACAAAAATGGCAGTCATAGTTAATAAGCAGAAAATCAAAGTTTTCAAAATGTCATGAACTTCGGACAAATCTGTAAAACTAGTTTTAGGGAAGTTATTTTCCACCATTTATTTAGGATGAATATGAAAGGCCTCCTTTTAGCAAATAATAGTGGTATTCCTCTAAAAAAAACTGAACCTAACTAATGTATGTCTACGAATCTATGACACAAATTATCTGTGACTGGTATTCAGGGTTTTTGTGGTATCAATTCTTTTTTTCATGGTTTTAGTGAGATATGTGGTGCAAATGGCCACTGCTTTGGTGTTTTGTGCAGCAGTTTGCATCAATCACTCTATATTAGTGCTGTCATCCCATTTCATGTGACCAGACTGATAGCAGCTTGCACCAAAACAAACAAGCATAGGCTCTCATAGTGAAGCAGTTTAAGGAACTTCAGATAGTCTGACTTCAACAACCTAGATATTTTTTTCAGGAAGTTATTGCAAACCCCACCCAAAATTAGAAGACTTAACATTTGTCACTATTTTAAGTCATATTATGTCATGACAATATTATGTATTTAAATGCTAAACATGATATAAAATAATTATTTTTTCAGTTATTTTGTCTGGACTGACTAACCCAGTGACAACTCACATGAGGTGACTTTAGCAGAATTAAATGAGATGAAAAAGTATTACCGTTATCTTCTGACTGACCTTACAAATGATTTGTTGTGTCAGTGAATTCTAAATCTGTTTTGAAGGTAATTCCACAGCTGCTCAGGAAAATACTTGTTTGGGAGGGGAGGAATTTTAGTAATCTTTTATAAAGCCTCATGAATCTATCGGGGGAAAAAAGTTCATTTTAAAACATTTTATCATTGAGATGAAAAAGGTCAGGGCTGTTGGCAGGATCGTATTACTCTGGAAATACGTGCTGCTGTGCTGAATCTGAAACTTGCATTAGTTTGCATGTCTGCATTAAGAATCTGGAGAAAGGTCTGAGCTACAGGATGAGAATCCTAACGAGAGCTGTCTAGCAATGTAAAATAAATACCTGTTACTGATTTCATATGGAAGATTTTCCTCAAGAGGAATATGCATGCTTCTTTAAAAAAACATAATAAACAAGGGCAGAAATACACCACCAGCAAAATGTTGACAAAAAAACTAGAAGTTATGTAGCTGTCATGGCATCTTTTTGAAAAAGTAGTTGTGTCTTTGGCTCCGACCTTTATAGCTGTAATATTTATACTATCCTAAGTATGCTTTACCATAAATATATGCTTTAAAGTAGTAGCAATGTATTCACAAATATATGATATGTTTGGCTGATGTATTTCTGAATACATAGAGTACTTAAAAAGTATCTGCTCATATCAGCCTTACTGTCACGGTTCTGGGTCATTTTGACCCAACATTTTGAGTTTCTTATGTTTTGATTTATTTTTGAATGATGGATCGTTTTTTGTTTCTCTGGTGCTTTGTTGATTATTATGATTAATCTATGTTTCAGTTATTCTGGTATATTTCTGTATTATGATTAATGTTCTGGTTGTATTTTGTCATTATTGCAGGTTTAGTTCAGAGTCTAGTCTGTCTCACTCTGTCTAGTCCGTGTCTTAGTTAAGTGTGTCTTGTTTCCTGTTTTACTTTGAAGGTTCATGTTCATGTCTGATGTCAGTGTTTCTAGCTTTGCTTCCCCTGTTTTGTTAGGTCTCATTCCTCCCAGCTGTGTTCCCCTTCTGTCTCTAATTCCTTGATGACTTCCTCAGTGTATTTAAGCCCAGTGTTTCTTTGTGTCAGTGTCGTGTCGTACCCTCAGGTCCTGCCTGTGCGTTTCTGGTTTCAGCGGTCATTGTTCTGTTTATGTTTTGTTTCTTACCAGCAATAAAGCTGAGGTTTTTTGAGTTGAAATTCTGTCTCCATGAGTCCTGAATTTGGATCCTCACCTCCGCCTGCCCACACACAGAGCTCTGACACTGAGAGACATTCAATTGAATTCAATTTTATTTATACAGCAGCAAATCACAACATATATATATATATATATATATATATATATATATGTATATGTGTATATATATGTATATGTGTATATGTATATGTATATATGTATATATGTATATGTATATATGTATATGTATATATGTGTATATATATATACGTATATATATATACATATATATATATATATATATATATATATATATATATATATATATATGTATATATATATATATATATATGTATATATATACACATATACACATATATACACACACACACACACGCCTACTGGCTGAAGAAGCTGACTGCACTCCACGAGCGTCTGGCAGCACAAATGAACCAGCTGCTAGTTAACGAAAGACACCCGGAATGGCTAACTGAAGGCCGGACGGTCCTGATCCCCAAGGACCCCAAGAAGGGACCGGTCCCCTCCAACTACCGACCAATAACCTGCCCCAGTACTACATGGAAGCTCCTGTCAGGCATCATATCGGCTAAGATGAACAGGCACATGGGTCAATACATGAGCGGGACACAGAAAGGAATTGGCAAGAATACCAGAGGTGCAAAACACCAGCTACTGGTAGACAGAACAATCAGCCGAGACTGCAAGACCAGACTGACCAACCTGTGCACTGCCTGGATTGATTACAAGAAGGCCTATGACTCAATGCCCCACAGCTGGATACTGGAATGCCTAGAATTGTACAAGATCAATGGGACCCTAAGAGCCTTCATCAGGAACTCAATGGGGATGTGGCGTACAACACTAGAGGCCAACTCCAAGCCCATAGCACAAGTTACCATCAAGTGCGGGATCTACCAAGGAGATGCTCTGTCCCCACTGCTGTTCTGCATAGGCCTGAACCCCCTCAGTGAGATCATTAACAAGACTGGCTACGGATACCGACTACGGAACGGAGCAGTTGTCTGCCACCTCCTGTACATGGATGACATCAAGCTGTATGCCAAGAGTGAACGAGACATCGATTCACTGATCCACACTACCAGGCTATACAGCAATGACATTGGAATGTCGTTCGGACTGGAGAAGTGTAGTCGGATGGTAACAAAGAGAGGGAAGGTAGTCAGAACTGAGGGGATTGAACTACCAGAAGGCAACATTGCAGACATAGAGGACAGTTACAAGTACCTGGGGATCCCGCAGGCAAATGG